>NW_016690277.1:2670002-2786878 GCF_001604755.1 Lepidothrix coronata | reverse complement strand
ATTAGCTGTATTAACTTGTCAAGTTACAGAGAAAGAGAATATAAAAGTCAAAGAGATTGTGACTTTTTAATGTTGTTCCTTAAGGAGGAGAGGTAAAGCAGTCATTCCTTGGTTTTCTCTTTCATGTGCCTTCACTTCCCTGTGATCCAAACCTTTGTCCCAGTGACCTCTGCAGCTGCCCATGTGAGGTGAGAAGCCTCTTCTTAATGTGGCTTTCACTGTCATTAGTACTCCTGGTTTAAAGATCCAATCATATCAGACTGTTATACCACATAATACTGTTTTGTTTTTCATAATAGAGTTTTTTGTAAGAGGGGTCAAACCAGAAGTGCCAGGGGGAAATATTTTCAGTGTATTTGCATTTGCTTTTTCTGCTCTAATTAAATTATTTAAAACTAATTGACTAATTCTTCTGATTAAATATGGGTTAATACTAAATTCTATTGATACTAGTTTGAGGTTTAGCATCCTGAATTTTATTGGTTAACTAAGAATATTTCTGGTTGTTTCTGTTAAAAACCACAGCCCCATCTCAGGGCAATACGAGAACATTTCTGGCAGTAACTGTTCCAACAGTGATTTTAAACGCGGTTCCCTCTATGAAGCAAACTTATGGCACGAGAGAATGGCTGCAGCCGATGACTTTGTGTAATTACGTGCAATTTGTTCGCTGATGCTCATTGCCTTCAGTGACAGATCCCGGGAGCGAACTCAACTCGTTGTTTGCTGTGAGGAGGAGCTGGGGTCAGGCAGGCTGTCCGCCGGGACTCAACATCGCACCGCGGGCACGTATCCCGGCGGCGCTCGCTGAATTCCGCCTTTCAGAAAGCCCTGTAACATTTCGTGTTTAACTATAAAAACCTTTTACGTGCTTTTGCTGGATTTAAACAGAGACTGCACAGACGAAACACGGGGCTTTGCTTTGGCGTTCCTGCTTCGTCCGTGGGGCCCCGGGGCCGAAGGCCCGTTCCCGATGAGGGAGCGAAGGGCGGGGCTGCCCCGCCCGCGCTGGGCTCCGCCCCGGGCCCGCGGCCTGCGGAGGCCGCCCCGACCGCCCCCGGCGGGCGCCACCTGCCCGCCCGGCGGCCCCGCCGCGCCGCCCGCGCCCATAGGCCGGCGGGCTGTGGCGGGCGCGGCCGCGCTCACTCCGCGCTGAGCGCCGGGCCGGGCCGGGCGATGCCGTGCGGGCAGCCCGACAGCGGGGCCGCGGCCGCCCCGGCGCGGTACGTGCTGGGGGTGGACGTGGGCAGCACGATGGTGAAGTGCCACGTCTATGACCGCGCGGCCGCCGTCAGGGGCTCCAGCTGCAGGAAGGTGAGTCCGGGCGGGCTCCGCGCCGCTCCCTCAGCTCGGCCCGGCGGGAGCAGCCTGGGGCGGCACCTGCCTCGGGAGCCGGGCGGGGCCGGACGTGCTCGCTCTGCCCAGAGCGTTTCTGACCCGCGGGCCCGCGGGAGCCGGCGGGTTCCTTGGCTTGTCCCGGTGCGCGGGCATCTCCCGGGTCCGCCCCTGCTCCCCCTTCCCAGGGCCCCCGGGGTGAAGGGAGCCCGCAGCACCGAGCCCCGCAGGTACCGCCGGAGCGATCGCCCCGTTCGTTCCCGCCCACCAATCCCTGTTACTTTCGCTTCAATCGCTTCTCGACTAATTCCTCTGGGAACAAAAAGACTTTTGTTAGAAGGGCATAGCTGAGGCTTGCGTAGGACTTGGTGTTTACCCGCATCCCATCGTGTAACAGTGCCGCGTGAAAAAGTGTTAACTTGGGAACAGGGATTTCGGGCTGCTTTTCGTTTGTACTGATCGTGATTTTGGGATCAAGACAGTCTCCAGAATTAACTTTTTTACAATTAGGAGAAGTGTAAAAGTCTGATGGATTTCAGAGGTGGAAGGGGCTGCTCTCGGTGGAGCTGACCCTCTAGTGGGTGATCCCTGCCCTGCTGAGCCGTGCTGCTGGTGAGGAGCTCAGAGGCATCCACGTCTGAGTTCAGCAGTGGAGCCAAAAGGCTCTCTGAGCATCTGCTTTCCAATCTGCAGCTCTGAAAGGAGTTTACAGCCTCTGAAGTTCCTGGTGATTTGGGCTTCTTTATTCCCTCTGAACAGAGGAAGTCTTCTAGAGATCACACATCCAGATTCAACTATGTCCTAAAAGTTACACTGTTGTTTCTTCTCATACAAGAGATTGAGAAAATTAAGAAAAAAAATGCAAAGGCAAATTTGTTTGCACCAAGTTGCACAAGAATGGTGGCTTCTGTGAACTAGGGATCATAAAAATGTTGTTTGTGTTTCCTGAATAGGTGGAGTCGCTTTATCCTCGTCCTGGATGGGTTGAATTAGATCCTGAAGTGCTGTGGAGTCAATTTGTTGGTGTAATAAAAGAGGCTGTACAAAGTAAGGGCTTAAAGCTTGAGAAATTAATTATTTATTTATCAAAATTAGTAATAAGTCTGTTAGATAATAAGATTATTTTTAACTAGTATTGAAAATTCATCACTGAGCACAAGTCTACAACATGCTTTAAGGTCTATTCAGTCCTTATGTAAAATAGGGCATTGGAATGACCTTTTTCCTTTCAGTTGGGCCAGATTAGGATTGAAGTAGAAGCAGTGAACACTAGATTTACACATCAGTGACAGCACCTTGTTGCTCCAGCTTTTTGTGTAGGCTTGTTCCCCTTCCAGTGCCCCGTTATTCCACTGCCACTTCGTATGTGTGACTGCAGGTGTATGAGAGCATAAACTCAGGATGCTTCAAGGTTGTACTTCCTCCATTACAACCTGATGTTCCCACTTTTCCCATTCAAATTACGGACAGTTCTTACCATCCAATTTCTGTATTACTCTTCTTTTCTATTTGTACTTTAGCCTAAAATTTCCTAGTACTCCACACACTAAATACACACAGCTCCCTTTTTTGCCAAACTTCTGATGTGGGTTTTCCCCCCCTTTTCTGAATGCTGCTCTAACTCTACTCTTGCTCTCTGCAACTCCCATAGCTTTCACATTAATCCAGCTCCAGTGTTCTACAATCCAGCGTGGATCGCCTTTGTTGCCACGCTGATGCTGTGAACCTGTCAGCTGCACCCCAGCTTTCCCACATGCCTCAGCCTCCTTGGCCTGTGTGTGTACATCACACTCTTGCATCCACTGCTTTAAGTTCCTCCCATTCAGCCCCTCTTGCAGTTTGGTCTCCAAGTGTTGCTCTGGCTCAAGCCAAAACTGCTTGTCTCTTCCTTTGGAAGGCTGCCTAGGGAACAGGGAAAGTAACCATCACCAGGTGTAAGCTGATTATTTTGGGCTCTTGGTTTGTTTTCTCAGCAGCCGCAACTGTCACGAGAATAGCAATGCCACCTCAACCCCCAAAAGACCTTACTGTCTTCCTTCACTCCCATTCTGTGAGGCAAATCAGGAAGCAAGATTTTTCAGCTAGTTTTAAAAGGGGAAGGTTATCTTGTGGCCAAGATGTGTGCCCTGCTGGCAAGTCATTTTTAGGTCATTTTTAAGTCATTTCTGACCTCACAGTGCTGTCAAAAGAAGCAGTCCCACCCTCCTCTTTACAGGATTGTTTCAAGTCTAGAGCAGCTTCCTGAGTCGAATCACTGTCCGGCTGTTTATGCCAGCAGAGCTTCACCAGTGTTTGTGCTGGTGCAAGAGAGGGTGTGGTACCAGGGGCAGGAATGACTAACTGGAAGCAGGAGGAAGGCACAGCTACACTTGGGTTTGCAGGGCTTGTGAAGCTAAACGTGTGATTCCATGTGCAGGCGGGTGACCTGATGTAGTCCAGTCCTACCTAAAGGTGGAAACTTTTGGCTGCACAGTCCCACCCCCCTCTTTTACTCTGGTACTCCATCCAAAAGACAGCTTAGCTGAAAAATATCCATGTTTGTCTTCTGGTTTGTTTTTCTCTTTGATGGAATTTCACTCCACTCGTGTAGGCATCTAGAGAGCATGATAGCTGACGCAGGGAAAGCGATGGGAGCATGCAGGTTGTGGAGATGGGGAGGAGTAACACATGCCACTAATCTGCAGTGAGCTGTGGTAGTACTCCTGTGGCTTTGCCTGGAAAAGAAATGCTGCTGTTCTCAAGCCACCCACTCCCAGGTCCTCCTCCCATACACTCCTGCTACCAGCAGCACTTGTGCAGGCAGGTGGAGCAGGTTGCCTTGCGAAAGCACCGGTTTAACTTTCAGCTGATTGAGGGCTTGGTAGCACTGCCTGCAGGAATGCAAGGGCCAGGACAAAGGAAGGTGCAGAAGCACAAGTAGAGTTGGGCTGCACAGGATGTGCCCTTTCCCTGTGAAATCCTTTCTGTGATTGTCACTGAGAGGGTGGCAGATGTAGAGTCCTCAAGATAGGCTCACACAAACGTAACTTTGGATGGGAAAGTTGACATGAGAACTTGTATGAGCAAGACATACTTAACCTGTGATTTGTTCAAGTAGCTGCACTGAGAGCCCCTCAGAGTAACAGTACTTAGGACAGAATAGGTAGTCTGTCATTTAAGAGGAATTTCTTAATGTGTTTTCCCTTCATGTAATTTTGCTTCTGGAAGCGTGCATGGAGGTGCTTAGCAAGCTGACTAGAGCTGCTATGAAAATAGCTATGGACATATTTAATTATTTACAGTTTTATATATTAGAAAAAATGTTCTGTAAGAGTTATTTGAAGGTAAAATTTAACAGCAAAGTTGGTGTGTACCCAAATGTACACTTTTGTACTTCTGATTTTGAAGTATACTTTGCATTCAGTGGTACGTGGTTTAAGCCAATTTGTTCTTAGGAATTTTGAAAGGTTGCTTAAGAAATATTTAAAGTGAGACACGTCATTATCAAAGTGATGTAAAAAATCAGGCCATATTGACATTAATCTCTTTACTGCCTACAGGATCGATCTAGTTTTGTTTCTTTATGAAAATTCTTTTTGTAAGTGTAAAGGTACTTCTGTTTGTGCTTTCTTTTGCATTTATCCATGTGAAATGCACATTTTAATTGATTATATAGGTTTATGCAATCTTCCTGCCTGTCTCTGGGATTATTCATGTAGAGTATCAACAGGCCTTTCAGGAGGCAGAAAGAGTCAGTGTGCCACAACTGCTTTTAGTAAATACATAGGTTTGTTTATCTGCTTTGGAATCAGTTGTCTGACTCAGAGCTCTCTAACATTTCACTGCTCTAGCCACTTAATTGGGCAGCCTGTAGAGATTTATATTCTCTTTAGCTGTTAATTTCCTAAGTATTCCATAGATTTTTATAATTATATTGAAGAAGCTGTATTTTTGTTTGTTTCTTCAAATAAATGCTTTTTTTTTTCTTTTTTTTTTTTGGTTTTTAGCTGCAGGGCTTCACATGGGGCAAATTGCTGGTCTTGGCATCTCCACACAGAGAGGAACTTTCATTACATGGCACAAGTATGTATATTGTGTGTTGTTTCAAACAATTTTGTTTGTTTACATTCCTGGACTGGATGGGAGCAGGCTGTAGAAATGTTGAACTGTGTTAAGTCACAACCTGAAAGTAAAAAATGTCAGTCACTCACGTTCCCTTGTGTTTGCACAGCCAAACAGTTCAGAACAAACTGTGTTTGCACAGTTCAGAACAGTTTGTAAGTGTATGGCCTTTTTGTTCTTAATACTTTGGAAGAGCTGAACACATACTTAATTTTTATTTTTGGTGAGAAGTCTAGAACTCCAAATGTCTGTGTGCCTATCTAGTAACTCCTTGAATCCACCAGGAGGATATGCACTTATTTTGGGAACTGACCCAATGTTAATTGTCCTGATTGGAAACGGTGAATGTTGTTGAATTTTTTGGGCAGTCTGTGTTCTGTAGTTTTAAAGGGGAAATGTCCAAATACTGTTTTTCAGGAGGACAGGGAAACCTTTTCATAATTTCATAAGTTGGCAAGACATAAGAAGTGCTGAACTTGTGCGTTCCTGGAATAAGTCCCTTCTGCTGAAGGTAAAACTCTGCTAATCTAGATACAGCTTGGACATATTAGAGCTGTCTCATTTTTATGACAAATAAGGGCAGTATATGGAATACTGCTGTTCACATGGTAATGTGACGTGTTGTAGCCTAAAAACGTTTAACTGAGCAATATTAGCATGGAAGATAGTGCCAAGAAAACAAATGCAGTACTGATAGCCTGCAGGTAATTATGGGAAAAGATAACTGTAGTTCTAATATTCATTTTGTTACTTTTTAGTCTCTTGTTCTATTAAAATGTTTCATGTTAACATTGCTACAGCACAGTTTTTGCATGTCGGTGGGTAGTTCTTGGTTGGCAGTGTTTTGGGCTTTTTCTTTTCTTGGGTGTTTTTTTTCCCATACTCTTTGCTCAGATTACCTGTAGAAGGTGTATTTTATGCTGCTCATGGCTTGTGCTTCTTACCTTTAGAAGAGAAAGCTTTGCTCCAATTGGAAAAACAGAAATCACTTTTCCTCTAAGTGGAAACTAACTAGCACACTCACCATAGGAAATTAAATGCTTGGGTTTGCCACTTATTTCCTTTTTGAACGCTTGATTAATGATTAAATTTTGCTAAGTCTATTAAGTCATGATCGAGCCTGTCAGCTGTAGAACTTTCACTGGAATAAGAGTGTGTAAAGCTGTCAGCCACATCAGGCATTGTGCTCATGTAGCTGACCAGTGTTGGTAGTGCAGAGAAGTGTCTGTGTTCCAGCAGAACTTAGAAAGACTTCAGTGCAGCTGCTCTTTCCTGTGGTGTGTTTAGCAGGAAGGCTATCTGTTGATTTAAGATCCCTGCTTGATCCTACACAAAGATACTCTAACAGAGTTTTAGCTTTCTAAATTAGCAGCTTCCACCTGTGTTGTCATCCTTTAAAGATAATTAATCAGAAACCTTTAAAGGGCGAGATTAAACATTAAGTAACTGTTTTCTTTTGAAACAGGTAATCCATGTTATTTTTACAGTGCTTCATTTCTTGACTGGGAACGATCGATATTTGGCACCAAGTTTTCTTACTTTTTCCACACAACAAACTTCTATGAAGTTGTCATGGGTTTTTAAAAACATACCTGAGGTAAGCTGGAAAGGGAACAACAACAGCTTTCTCAAGTGATGATAATGGCAGGTGACTTGGAGGTGTTCAAGGCCAGGTTGGATGGGGCTTTGAGCAACCTGGTCTAGGGAAAGGTGTCCCTGCCCATGGCAGGGAGGTTGCAAGTAGATGATCTTTAAGGTCCCTTCCAACCCAAACCATTCTATGATTCTGTGACTGTTGGCTGTAATTTCTTCAGGTTTGTCTTGTTCTTCTCCTCAGAAGAACCAGAAAGACTTTCATCTGTGTTAATGTTCAAAGCCTGTCCTCCTAAATAGTGACTTGTATTCATACAGCTTTTTCCTCTGATTCTGGAAATATGTAGTAGTCTGAAGCTTTCTTCAGACATAAGAAACATAATCAAATCACCTTATTTCACTTGATATAAGTATACAGTTAGCAGAATTAGTTATTTTACTTTGTTGTAAAGCTATTTGCACTCTAGTTTTGCATGACAACTGTATTTATTTTCTACAGGCACTCTTATCTTTCCACTCTGCATTATCCCAGCGTTTTGCAGTTTCACAAATAATATCGTATATTATTTGGTTTGCATTTTGTTATAGTGTGAATTAGAAAATGCACATAAAATAAGTTATGCTGGAATAATCCAATGGCCTAATGAGCCCTGAGCTATTTGTTGCTATATTCATTGCTCTAATCTGTGCCATTTTCCCTGTTTCTACCTGTAGCATTTATAACTTTAGTCATCTTATGTTCTATGCTAATTTTCAAGTAATTTTTAAAAGAAAATTGTTATCATCCATTTTCTATCCAGTGTAAAGAAACCCCAGAGTCTTTTGAGTTCTGACTGTCCCAAAGCTAACTATTGAGAAGGTCAAGTATAATTTCTTACAGGCATGTTTTTGTTGGACCTGTTGAAAACGTGAGGTGTGAATCTGGAGGATTATAAAAGTGAAAGTCACACAACTGCTGAGTTTTCTGTGTGAGATGAACGTTCTCCCACATTTTTTCAGGCACTGATAATTAAAATATGTGACTATCAAACCAAGAAACTCAGAAGATTATGGCTCTTGATAAGAGCCATGTATTCAGTCATGTTTTGAGAGAATTAGTTTTTATGTCTGTTTATGAATTCTGTAGTTGTAAACATTATCATTTAGTGGAAATTAGATAAAACCCGAATTTCCCATTTTAAAGGGGAATAAGATCATAAGGAAAATAACATTTTGAACTCCTTACAGAAGTCATAAACAATAAAAATATTTTCTCATTAACCATGGAGAAAATGATAAAAGGAATTAGGAAATATGTTTCTCTTTATTGTATCCAGTTCTAAATACTTTTTGTTTGTATGTATATTTTTTCCTAGGCTGAAGAAGCTGCCAAAAAAAACAACTGCTGCTTTGGGACAATTGACACATGGTTACTGTATAGATTGACTAAAGGTGAATGTTACAGTTTCTCTTAAATATTAATAAAATGCACTGGAATCTAAGAGAGAATGTTCATGACTTGTCATTTATATATCCTAGAATTCAAATTTTTTTTTGCAATTTGTACTTTTTGATAATTGATAAATATTTTAATGTATTGACTGTTAAAAAAACCCTAAATTAAATATTCTTTGGGCCCTGCCTGGAAAGGAAATAATTATTCAATGTAATCAACCTTTTAAGAGTATAGGATTTAAAGAGGACTAACAGAACTAATTGGTGTTGATTGAAGAAAAGTAGCTGTGAAAGCAAAAAACCAAAGAATTGTTACAAATGTGAAAGAATTACAAGTTTCTGTCCTGAGGGCTAATGCTGAGCAATCAGATGGATTATGATTGAGGGTGATGCAGTTGGTGTGGGGTGTGTTGGCTCTTCTATCCAGGTTCCTGAGAGGAAATAAGGTCATTATTGCCCTTGCAGTGAGCGGCAGATGAAGTCTCTGTGCCCGTGGTATCATTGTGATTTTGCTCACACACACTCAGTTTATATTTGATGGGAGCCAATGAGATGTTTAAAAAAAACTCTTAAATGTCTGAATATCTACAAGTCTTACTTTGTTCTATGTTTTTTCCGTGGTAGGTTCTGTGTATGCTACAGATTACTCCAGTGCCAGTTCTACAGGCATTTTTGAACCCTTTACGGTATGTGCTGTTCTGGGAAAAGGTTGTTGCTATTTATTGTGCTTCTGAGAGGATTGCTGACATTTTTACTTTTTCCGTTTTGTTTCAGAAATGTTGGAGCCCCACTTTATGTAATCTACTTTCTCTGCCAAAGTCTATTTATCCACCAGTGAAAGACACGAGGTAACTATGAAGACATAATTAAAAGAATATGATAACTGTTAAATTAATTGCCGTTATAAAAATACTACATAATCTGCACAGGCCAAGTTATATGCAGGTACACAAAGTTATTTGTATATGCAGTTATACTTTATGTAGAAATATATGAAGTCCAAAACTTTATTTTTACTGTCAGTGTTTCTGACAGTAGTTAGTGATAGTATTAATGTTTTCTTTAAAATAAATCAGTAGCATCACCTTTCAGATGTGGTGCAGACTCAGGCCTTATGTACCTAGATTTCATTTTAACAAGAAGTTCAATTTAGTATTGTGATGTTTCTCCGTAACATTTGTTTTAAGCTTCAACTTCGGATCAGCTGACTCTGAAATATTTGGGGTACCTATTCCAATAATGGCACTGGTGAGTGAAAATATTTTCTTACTTTAATCTGTATATTTCTACCTACACTATTTATCTGGCTTTGATTTGGTACTTGCTTCCTTTGCTATGACTTAACTGCAGTAGAATTGGTTGGTGAATTTTTCTCCAAAAACTCAGTTTACACCCTTAGGGGAAAAGGAAGAGAGAGGAAGGGGAAGGGATTTCTAGAGGTTGAGTTCATTAAGGTTAGGGACCAAATGGTTAAGCACTGAATGTAGGACTCTAAGCTCTGGTAATGTGTGTGTCTCTGCCTTAAAATCAGTTATTCTATACAGGGTTGTGCAACAGAATCCACTCTGGCTTGACTTCGGTAAGACTGCACAAATGTAAGAGTATTTTTTAATGGATCTACTTGTGGTCCCTTTTATATGTTTGTTTTTTTCCCCACTAAAAATAAGTGGCAAATAACATGTTCTTGCCTCAGTAGTTAGAATTTGGAAAAGAAAACCTCATTATTTTTCTAAAGTGATGACTTGTAGCAAAATCTGCTTGAATTGAGCTAAGTGAAAAAACTGTCACCTAGATAATTTGAATTTCTCCTGCTATTTTTAAAGAACTGTAGACTAAATTTATGTGTAAATTTCCTCTTTCACCAAGGCAAAAACATAAGTAAATACATTTAATAACCATTATTGTTGTTGAAAAATTGAGCATGGAATAATTTGGTACAGGAGGGTTATCAGAGAAAAAGGAAGGCAAGACCTCAAAATTTCAGCTTTCTATTTGGAGAAAGAAGAATTCAAGCCAAGCCATTCTGTTGTGCTCTCTGGGATTGCAAATGCCCCATTTATCCTTGTCAAACATTAAACCATAAAATATTGCTTTTGTTTCCGTAACATTTTTCAGTGTTGCAGGCAATGCTACAGACATTCCTGTTGTGTCCAAACCTGGTGTAATTTGGTGCTTGTGATAAGTCTGACTGTTGGAATGGCCTGCAAATACTTAAGAAATTGTGTATGAATCCTCTCTGAATGCTCAGTTCCTTTCTGAACAGTTACTTATATTCAGAACTCTGAACCATTTGCATTGATAGTTTAAAACCTGGCAGCATTGCAGGTTGGTGGTTGACAGCTAACTTGTCCCATTGTTTTTGTGGCTCTGGCAGGTAGCTGATCAGCAGTCAGCTATGTTTGGAGAATGCTGCTTCCACCCAGGAGATGTTAAACTGACAATGGGAACAGGAGGTTTCTGGAATGTGAATACTGGAGAGCGTCTCTTTGCATCACAGAGAAGTAAGATAGTGAAATTTGGTTTTAGAGTATTTGACACACTCAGCTTTTCCTCAATAGCTGTTAATGATGAGGGTACACGAAGGGATAAAATAGGACTGTGCTTTTCCTTCTGTCTTTAGCTGTAAGAAACCAGCTTGGGAGTGTGGGTCCACAAGACTGTGGAAATTTTTAATTAGAAATACACATCTTGGTTATCCTGAAATATGCTTCTCAGGAAGAGAACTTAAGAACATCATTATGTCTGCTACCCGCATCCCTCCCTCTTTTTTTTTTCTTCACCTGTTCTTGATAGCAGTATTATACAGTAGAAGAATGAAGAAAAGAGGGATTGGTCCTCTGGCTTCTCACATCAAAAAGTTGCAGTAGATCAAGTTCCTGCCCTCGAGCCCATATGCATCAAATTACCTGCAGTGAGATAATGCAGGATTAACAGTTTGGTTTTCTTTTAAAACACTAGAAATGCTCAACATGCTTGTAGTGTTTAAAACCTCATTGTCTGAACATTTGTGGTCTGTCAAGCTTATTAATTTGTCAGAGGTGGCTGTTTGTCAAGAGAGCAACAGATGATACTGAAGTAAATTTGCCCACACAAGCTCTCTCTGTCTGTCATATTTTTAAAGAGTTACTAATTTTGGGAAGTCTGCAACTTAAAGTGGGATGGGTGGGGCTGGGAAGGAGGACAGCAGTGTGCTAAGGAGTTTTTTACCAGCTCAAGTCTTGAAGGACCTTCGCAAATAAATGAGATGTGTCAGAACTGAAGAGCATAGACATAGAATTCCCTATGAATGCAAATGATTTTAGGCTAATTAATCATGTCATTAGGAAATCATACATATGTAGTCTGTGGAAATCTAATGGCAAAAACCATGCTGTAAGGTTTTTCCATTCTGTTTTGTTTTAAGAAAATACTTAGCTGTGATCTGATAGAAGTTAAAATCTTCTAAGGCAGTGCTGTGAAACTTCTACTGCTTTAGGCTGTTACTTATGCTAAAATGATTTTCCCTATGTCTCTGGCAGTCGTGGGGACAGTTAGTAGGACAAATTAAGTTACCTGTCTTTCTCAAGTGCCCTGGGCATTAAATGTAATGTGTTCAATCTTTAAAGTTGACATATGTATTTAAGGCTGCAGGATTAATCCCTACAGCATCTTTGTGCAAGCTGTTCATTAGCTGCTGTTCTAGTTTCTGGTCTACATTTAGCTCTTATATATGACAGTTTAAAAAAAACAGAAATAACGTAGTTCCTTCAAGAACAGCACTTGTCACAATTCAGTGATGGAGTCATGTTGTACAGATGTAAAAGCTGTCCCTCTGGCAGTCTGATGGTTCTTAGTAACTCTGGTCATGCTGAGTGTCATATGGATCCATTGCCTAGAGGCAGGATTGTTTTACACTAGTGGAGACTCTGGTGAGAGCATCTTCAGGAAGGCCACCTGATGGATGGACTTCTCTGTCCCTAATTAGCTGCCTTTCTTTAGGACTTTTGGCTCAACTCCTTATTACTGGCTATTATTTATTCCTAATGTAATAGTACCTTCAAGCAGTCAGCTCTTTGAAAGATACTTTTTGTTTTGGGGGGGAAAAGAGTCTGACTTTTTAGAATCCCTTGGGGAAAATTGGATGGACTTAAATAGGAAAACATTGATAAATTTATAGGTATTCACAATCTCTTATCATATAAAAAATAAAAGTAAGTACAGATAGTTCTTCAGATTAAAGGGGGATTTTTTATATTTTTATAGTGATTTTTTTTTTGTTAACTTTGGTCCAACAACCTGTTGCTCAAGTCTCTTGTAATCCCATCACTAAATTTTCAAACAATATACTTAACCTCTATTGCTGACTTTTTTTTTAGCTTCAATTCTGCAAAGGGATTGAATAAATGTTTTTTTTTTTGTTTGGTCTTATTGTGGTTAATGCTTGTATATGTTTTTCTGGAAACATTTAATTTAACTAAGTGGTTTTCTTTCATGGAAAATAATGAAGGTCTTTATCCACTGATTGGTTGGAAGATTGGGAAAGAAGTTGTTTACTTAACTGAAGGCACTATATCGGACATTGGCACTGCCATAAAGTGGGCTCAGGATATAGGTAAGTTCTTTATAGAGGGTAAAATATATAACTGCTTAAGAAACTTTTTTACAGGTTCATAGTTATGTTACTGGACTTGGTTTTATTATTCATAGTTGAATAACTGAATAATTGAGTAATTCACAACTGAAGAAACCAGCCCACATGCTTTGGGCAGCAAAAATGCAGTGTCTTAGTTAGTAGGTTCTGTGCTGGATGGGTTTGCTGCAGGGAGTTGGAGTTTGGTTTGTACAATCATCTCCTCTTCAGTCTCTGCCTCAGACTCTCCTACCTATGGAGGCTTTTATCTTCCTGAAACATTTAACTCCTTGCTTTCTCTTGAGCACGACAAACTTCCTGATTCCACAAGCACTTGCTGCAATGCTTTTGAGAGGTCTCAAGCTACACATCTCAGAGTTAATAACAGGCTTGATTTATATGAAAATAACGTGGAGAACTTCTCAAGTAATGGTGCTGTCAGTGTTGCTTCACATAGAGGTAATGTGCCTGTTGGCTGGTATTATTATGTAATGAAAGGCTTTGCATTCCAGTTTAATGAAAGACTAAGAAAATAATAGCTCTGTAGTAGCTGACTACTGGTTGTTTATAGGACAACTGTTCTGAGTGTATTAATTAGAAATTTACTTGGCTTACTTAGAAACTTAGTACATTTTTACCTAAGATGCAAGGAAAGATTGTCTGGGAAAGGTTTTCCTGAAGTGTAGCTCCCCACAAAATTTCCTGTTTCTTGAAATTGTCAGCTTTTGGTGCATATGGTGCATTTATGTTCTCTGGTATGTGCCCTTGAGGGCTAAATGTGACTCAGGTTGGTCCTCAGGTCTTTGTCATCCAACATTTGACTAAGCCTGGAGAGCAACAGCCACGAGGCTTTTGAGGAAATGACTCAGTTCAGCACTGTAGACTCAGCTGTCAGTTAAAATATATACTTATCCATATCAAACTTATCCATACTTAAAATGGATTTTATTGGTGTATGCACAATATGAAGGATTTCTAGCTAGTCAGGAGTAAAATGGTCATGACCTACAGTTGCTACCAGAGAAAAAAAAAAGGGAAGTTTTAGAGGGAGATTAAAAAAGGCATGCTGCTTTAAACACTGTAACAAGTGAGACCTTTATTTTCTGAAAATATTATTGCAGAGAAGCAGAATTCAGAGACTTTTATCAGCTTTAGAGAATGGTAAAACTTTTGCTCTAAGAAGGAATTGGGCCAAAACATGAGGTAAGCCTCAGTAAGGGTGGTGAGGCTCACCATGGATGAAGATGAGACATAATAGTGGTAAAGGTTTGGAATTAGGAATTTCTGCAGCAAGGCAGACTTAGTTTAATTTCTTTTAGTATGATCATATCACTTCTAAGAATTTAGAAGTAGTAGTATGTGGAATTTCAACATCAAGTCAATCTTAATTTTTTCTTTTTCTATCCTCGTGTAGAGGTACTATTTTTATAATTCAGTAACAGCAAAGACAACAAGAAAGAAAAGGTGTGATTTGGGTTTATTAGTTTGAGCACAGTACAATCCAAAATTTTCAATCAAATTCATGAAGGTTAAAAAGGTAAATTGAAACTCCTGATAAGTTACTAGGATGGGTTTTTCAAAGGTAAGTTTAGCTAGATTAATCTAATTTATCTTTAATAGGAGAATTCACTTTTTTGACAAGAAAAAGCAATAGATCTCATGTACAGAAGACCCCTAGTCTTTTGTAAAAACATGTTATGTGGCCACATAAGGGCATTATTAGTTAAAATTATGAAGATTGGTGTTGGTACAAGAATTGCACGTGGGTGAAGAACAAGCTAAAGAGGAGTGTCAGTAGAGTTATGAAAGAAAAGATCTGTCTGGACAGAGAATAAAAGTAGGTCTATCCAAGAGGTGATGTGATAAGAAGTGATTACCTTATTTATGTGTCAGTCACTTGTAAAGATACTAAGAGTGGTGATAAAATATGGATATTAAGGACTTTCTCTGTAATTGCTTGGTAGTTGGGCTGACAATAAGAACATCTTTTTGGGGAGAAAAGCATCTCATGTGTTGTGAATTTAAGGTTTTAGCACTCTTAGGGTGCCACTGTTACCAATCTCAGTTCCCATTTCTGTCTATTTGGAAATATATTGACCTCTTACAGGATGTGAAGATTAAAAGGCTACAGCACAAGAGGTATGAGAGGATCCTTTTGAGTTTAGCCTTCATCTGAATAGTTTGGGTTTTTTAATGTGACTGATGGACATGAAATAGAGAAGTGCTCATTTCCCTTAGAACATGTCATCTGAGAATATTACAAAAGGCAGTAGTCAAACTCTAGATTTCTGTCTCTTAGCAAGACAAAATGAAGAAATTGAAGTAAATGTAATAAAAGCACACAACTTATGCATCCTTACAGATCTTTTCACCAATGTAGATGAAACAGCAGAAATGGCCCAGAGTATTGCTGATTCTCAAGGCGTTTGTTTCATTCCAGGTCTTCAGGTAAAATTATTAATTTAATAACCCAATTAAAACTTCAACTTTTACATGTTTAAATGTAATAATTTACATCCTATCACAGTATTTATTCTGTACTACTCAGGTTCTTACTGTCTGTCGCTTATCACGATGTATGAAGACCATTGTCAGAATGCTTAAACACCATCCTCCCCTTGAGAAAACCCTACCAAATAGGAAAATTAGTGAAGGACAGATAAACTGAATGATTTGCCCCCAGGAACACAGGCAGTGCCTGCAGAGACAAAAACTGATCCCGTAGCTTTTCTGCCTCCTGCAGAGCCATCACTGAGACAATACTTCTGAGCACTGCTCTAAAATAATTCATTTTATTCTGCCTTTTCTCAAACGTACGTTCCAATTCATCAGAATATTTACAAACAATGAGCAAGATTGCAATTCCTGGTGTTATGAAAAATGACGATAATGTTTAGACACTTCTCCTGGGAATGATCAAACTCAGTAGGATAAACATCTCTCTTAGAAGTCTCAGTGATTGATTGGTTTGAATTACCTCATCTCTGTATGTTTCTAAAAGTTTTTTGAGGTTTTTTTTTAAATCTTCATTTGTCTACCACACTCATTTTAATCATTCCCAGGACTAGTGGTTCTTTCTGAAGAAACTTACACAAAGGCAAGGTTAAAGATTTTAAGTCCTGTATGCTGATGGAACAAAGCAAAGAGGAATTTCATTTCTTCTCCAGGTAGCCCAGCTCCCTGCTCTCAAACAGCCACCCCAGTCTCTAGGGATATAGAATTTGATTGTGCTAAGGGGCTTCCATTTCGTATTTAGTGGGAGTAACTGTGCTAGGAATAAGCAAGTGTTGAGCTATGCTAAATTCCAGTATTGGCAGACAGGAATCCTGAGGTAGACAAATGTTAGTCTCAGTATTTTCTGAACTTTTATTTCTATTAGTGTTCAAGTTCTAGAGATATTGGCAAAATTTCTTTTTTGTTTGTATCTTTTTATTTTGCTTTGTGGGTTTTTCTCTCCCTTGCTTTCTTGGCACTGTCTCCATAAGGAACCCCAGCCAGCTTCCCAGTTAATACTGATTCAGTCTTTTTCCTTAATTCTGGTATTCCCAGTCCAAATTTAGAAGCTGTACTTGGATAACTGAATGGATTTCTCTTTAACTGTGACATCTAGCAGCCACTAATAGTCCCGCCCAGTGTGGGTTTCTTTGCTTTTTAAAACCCCTGCTTATTGCAGTGGACCGTGCTTAGCCTGCAGACTCAGTGACAGAACGTGTGTCCACTTAGAAACTGAGGGGATTACATGGTGTGAAAAGGGACATAACAGAGTTGAACACTTCTGGGCCTGTAATGTGTCTGTGTAGCTCCACATGGCTAGATGCTAACACAAATTGATTCTATTATAATATTTCTTAGTCCTCAGAATGACAGCCCTTAGGAAGGGTTCTTAGAAAGCTCATGTGGCCATTTCCTACACAAAGTAAAATGTTCCTCTACTCATCCATCATTAGGCAATAAGAACAAGTGTCTTTCTTGCTGGATTCTACTGCTGTGGTGCAGTACACAGAGAGGAACATCATTGTGAAATTATATTTAAAATGGGGTGAATATTTGCATTAATAATTTTTTTCCTTTTACTCATTCTGCTAGAAATGGGTTTCCAGGCTTCCATTTCTGTGGTTAATAGTAACAGCAAAACTGTAGGGCTCTTCAGTGGGGTGTATGCATGGATGTGCATGCTCTTTTCTTCTTTTTTTAATGATCAATTCTTTCTAGATACCCTTATGTAGAATATGAGTCTACGCCTTTTAGATTATCTTGTACATGAAAAATGGTAAACTTAGAAGCCATGAATCCTTATTGTACTACTGAGCTGAACAAGTGGCTCCATTTTTAGAGTGGTAAGGGTACTTTTATGTGGAAACAAAAAGAATATTTTCTTTGATGCAGAAGTTTCTTCTATTCAGGAATTTCTCAAAATGCCAGCTTTCTTTTTGGCTGTGTCTGCCTATCTGTACACTGGTGTTTTGGGTTTTTTTAGCATATGATAGCATCTTCTTAACTATAAATATGTGTGTATGTATTTTATAAGCATGAAATTCAAACTTCTGGTAAGTGTTGTCATAATTGATACTTCGCACAATACAACTGAAAAGGATTGTTTCAGTTTAAAAGTTACTGTCTACAGTGACAATAAGATTGAACATTGTCACAAACCAGGTACACATCAGCCAACTAATATTTTGTGATAAAGTTCATCAGAGGAGTGGAGGGGTGGAAACAGAGATTCATACATTAGTCCTCTAGTTCTCCTGTAAAAACAAGAACACTTAGAATTTTTCTTGGACTGTGTTTATCAGTGTAACTGATAATAGGCTGTAGTATACATTAATAAAAAGTATTATCATCCCTTTCAGTGTTACTTTTAAAAGTCAATTCATCTTTCTTTCAATAGTTCAGGAGGGGGTGTGTGAAATCTTGTTGGAGAACAGCAGTATCAGTGTGCCCTGTCCTAGACACTTAAAATGTACCCTGTACGTATTTTGAAGATAAATCACATGGCTTAGTCTTATTTAGTATGTCAGATTTGAAATAAGACACTTAAAACTTTTGCTCTTGAAAGAAGCTGTTTAAACTGTTCACTGAGGTAGCTAAAATAACAATATATTCCTCTTACGTATTGTTTTCAATTTTCTTCTCTCACTGCTGCCTGTAATTGTTGTAAGTTATTTTTTTCTTCTTACTCTTTGACTCCTTTCTTAAAAGCCTACAAACACAATTCACTGAACTCATGGTGACATCTTTTGTGCAGGTTTCTGTGGATGGCACATATTTATGTGCCTCTTTCATGGGGCTGAAGCCTTCCACTACCAGAAACCATCTGGTACGAGCTATACTGGAATCTGTAGCTTTCAGGTACTGTTTGCTTAATTACCTGGCTTATTTCTTACATTTGCTTTTATTTAGATCAGCAGCATTAAATGGATACTTGGACTTCTGCAGATTGTAAAATATTAATAGTAGTGATCCATTACTGTTATGCTGGAAAGGAGTTTCAGCTGCTTAATTTTTTCTTAACACTTTGCAATTACACTTGTGTATGTTTGCTAGTTCAGAGGTTTTTTTATTAAGTAACCATATAGATTGTTAAATTATATTGTTTGTTGCATGTTCTAAAAATGTTTTCTCTTTGAAGTTTGTCCTTACTCTGGTAACAGTGTTTTGTCAGAAGCTGTAGCCCATTCCAGCTATGTTTAAAGTACCCCTGAAGCTCAAAGTTTTATATTATAGAATCATGGAATATGCTGAGTTGGAAGAGACCCATCAGGATCATAGAGTCCAACTCCTGCCCCTACACAGGACTTCCCAAGAATCACACAAATAAATAGAAAAGAGTAGAGATCCTTTGTGTTTAGATTTTCTCCCATTAACTGAAATGTTTCAGAACAAGTCAAACTTGAAGCCTTCAGATATTACCCTTAAAAAATAGCTGGGTAAACTCCAGTTAACACTCTGTTGGCCTACTTTCCTCACTCTAAGTGAGGAATCAGTGATGGCATCTTGTCTGTAGAAACCTATCAGCAATTTTCAGTGGAAACAGTGAACCTTCCACAGTGACTTGCTATAGAATGGGCCATGATTTAGCCATACTTGTGCCTTTGTGGTAATGACAAGGACTAAAGACCAGTTTCAGTGGTTTTGGTTTTTTTATTTGTGCATTTTAGAGACTCACTAGCTATTGCAGCAGTTCTGACAGAACTGAGGCTTTTTTTGCCTTGTATTTTATTTTCTGACTATGTAGATACTGGAAACACTTTATGGAATATATAATGCTTAATTCAACTGAATATTTTTTTTAAAGAAACAAAGTGCTTTATGATACCATTGTGAAGAAGGTGCACATTCCTCTTCAAACCATTCGGTAAGTTCTGTGTAACTTCTAAATTTGATATATGGGAGTTTGACTTTAGGTCGATGTGAACTTTATTATGCATTTTATCTTACTGTGAAAATTCTGTTGTTGAGAAATGGATGATTCCCAAGTCAAATGTTAATGTAGCTTAAGCAGCAGTAGAGTCTCCCCACACCTATTGGCATTGATGATTGGCAGTAGGAGAGTAACAAATTGCTCTAATTATTAAAACAATAATAAAAGAGAAGGCAAATGCATGTTTTCAAAAAGCACTAGAGTGCACATAGCAATGCCTACCCCAAAGGTCATTTTACCCTTTGTAATCATTCTTTCATACTGACACATTTTGTGCCGGGTCTTTCACAGACTGTTTTTTGAAGACATCAGTTAAAACTATTTGTTCTATTTGTGAGGGAAAGAGGGAGAATATTTTTACAATTCAGCTGTTAAGACGTTGGTTTTGCTTTAATCTTTGAAGAAGCAGATCAAATTTAGTGAGGCAACGGTGAATATGCTTTCACAACATTTGATGAAAATTTAACCGAATTATACATTGCTGGAAGACTACAGTTCACATTTCAGTAGGTGCTTCCTCTGAACACAGCAGTTGTTAGAGCCTCCAGCCCTCTGGGGCTCAGAAGGCTCTCCGACAAAATTCCTCCTTCGGGCAGCCAGGGGTCAGCATGGCCCTGTGATCAAGAGAGAGGCAGCCTTCCTATCCCTCCTGTGCCTCTGCAGAGGAAGGAACAGACTGGCAGGCATGTGGACACAAATCACTCTTGAGTGATTTGAAGAAAACTGAGAGTACAAGGTGGGAGGAGCCAGAAGTTTCTCTTTTCCATCACGTACTGGAGCAGAGTAGGCAAAGGTGAAGAAACAGCCAGGCTTGGGAGTTTAATGGAGACAAAAAGATTAAAAGTATCTGAATTTTTGATTCCTTAGGAAACTTTTTTACATGGAAAATTGCATCCAGAATTTGAGAAGTCACATTAAGAGCGCGAACTGAAAAATGGGAAGTGTGGAAGTAGAGCCTAGGGAATATTAGAATTCTGATCCCACTTATGTTGTAATGTAAACTTTACATTGTATGATCACGTTATTTTTTATTCATTGATAGAAAATTGCTGCTTCATATAGTGACTAATAGTTAACTAGCATCAGTAGCAATTCAACTCGTGGGTTAAGCATTAAAAGATAATGAGATAAACTCAGTGGAGTTTTCAGTAGGGTTGTAAACTGCTCTCCCATCCTTTTATCTGCACATCTTCAGTATCTGTCAGTTACTTTTGATTTTTTGTTTTTGCTTTTATCCCATAAATACTTTCATTCCCTTTTTAGCTGTTGTCCTGTATCCCTTGTTCTTTCCCAGTCTCTGGCTCTTACAAGCTCCTACCAAGTTGTTGTTTTCATTAGTCCTCTACTTTCCTATTACTTCTCTTTGCTTGTCTCAACACCATCAAGGAAAACACAGAGAAAGAACCCTCACTTTAGCCCACCTGTCCTGTGGTGTAACACCCTGCAGGAGCCTTTTTAAGGATGATCCTGGTGGTCCCTGGAGCCCTGGAATGTTCAAGTGTTCTGTGAAATAGCACGTCCCTGGTCAAATGGCACATAGGAACTTGGAGCTAGCAGGTGTACAGATTGAATCTTCAAAGTATCCAGCAGCAAAATTTAGCTAAATGTAAAACTGAGTATTTGGAAATTTTTAATAGTATGGAAGACTTCACCTGGCATATTTGAATTGAAGATCTTTAAGCAATTAATAAGTTTTATTACCCAACACTTTCTATAGCAATAAACAGTAGAGGTCTTTTCTATACCACATTTGATAGAGCAACAGCTCCATGCTTGGCTGGTATTGGAGTCCAAGAGCATAATGAACCAATCTCTGACATTTCAAAGATTGCTTTTTGTCACAGTTACTTTTGTTTGCAAGTGTGATTACTTGGCACTCTCAGATGATTAAAGACTTCCATTGATAAGTTCTAGTTTTGTCCATTAAATTGGTCCCCAACATGATGCAGTTAGGCAAATAGATAGATGGAAGCCTCATTCTGAACTTCCTCATAAAAAAGAAGCAACAGTGAAGGCATTTTAGCTCACTAGTACAAAGATTTGGTAATAAGGAAAGGGGTACTCTTCCAGATCTGAGAGCACCTGAAAGGGTTTGTTTAGTGTAATGGTTTTGACTATTGTTATGTTGTGGTGGTAACTATGTAAAGGTTCTGTTATAAACTCTAACATTTCAGCCAGGATGATTTATGGTTTTAAAAGACAGAGCTTTCAGAGCTTTTGATAGTGTCCTGTGTCCCTGTCTGTCTACCGTTCCTCCCCCAGTTTAAATGTTCTTTTTTTTTCTTGGCACTTTCTTCTGGCCACTAAACTTACCCACATAGTGGAAACACATTTGTGTATGGGTACAGGAAGATGTATGCATAGGTGTGGGACACCAAGACTTGTTTTCTGAAATGCCAGCAATAAGCATTTGAATTTAACACATTTTTCTAACTACTTTTTCCCTTCTCCCTATAGAGCTGATGGAGGTGTCAGTAATAATAGTTTTGTTATGCAGATGACTTCAGATTTAATTAATAAGAAAATAGAAAAACCTGCAAATGCAGATATGTCTAGTCTTGGTGCAGCTTTTCTAGCAGGCCTTGCTTCAGGTATGTAGACATTAAAAAGGTTGTTGTTTTTCCCTTTATAATGCATTTTTGTAAATATGAAGAGAAAAAAAAATCAGACAAAAAAAGGGCATAACTTCAAATAATTGTAAGAACTCCCCAAAGGATTACTTTAGCCTTTTTTGTGGGAATCCAAGGTAAATAGTGTTTGCTTCTCTGCACAGTACAGTTAGAAGGATGTACTGGAGAAGAAAGAGGTGAACCCTGTCTTTGCTGCCTCCTCTTTCTTGACTCTGTGTCCATTCCCATATTTGTGCTGCCTGAGCAGTGCTGGATGGGGGTGGATCATGTGCACTTACCTGCAGCCATGCCATTCCTGCTGAAGTTGTGTCCTGTCATCTGTGAGCTGAGCCTCTGTTCTTTAAGGTTTTCATGGAAATGGAAGTAAAAAATAAATTATTAACAGAAAAAACAGCTCTACTCACACAGAATTGTTCTATATCATTCACCAGACTTAAAACTACAAACTGTCAATGGTTTTGCTGAATATGCACCTACAAAATATATTTTCATTAAATTGCTCTGATATGTAAATAACACAAATGGAAGATAAAAACTATGTGCTTGAGTAAGACTTATTCACCAAATAAAAGTGTCAGAAAGTTGGGGCCCTTGACAGGAAAGAATGATTTAATAACATAAATTAATCTGTTTTCTGCCATTTATGCAATTTTTTAAGACAGTAGGAAAGCAGTTAAATCTTGGGGTTTGTGGCCCTTCTTCACTGAGAAGGGCCTGCAGCCGAAAGCATTTTGTGGATGAAACCTAAGGGAACTTCAGTGCACCAGAGCTGTTCCTTGGAAACCATCCCAGTTAAGCAGATGCATTGTCTGAATTCCAAACAAGTGGATCCTATTGGAAAGGATTTTCACAATGTTAAAAATATGCTTCCCTCTGAGAAAGTTGTTGGTTGAGTAAAGAAAAGCTGTCATGATTTCTTACTGTGTTTCTGCTTTGGATCTCTTGGAAATAGATTAAAACAACTCAAAAATAACATATTTACAGTTGAACTGGAGAACGAATTTTCTGTTTATAGGATTTTGGACTGACAAAGAACAACTAAAGAAGCTAAGGAGAATAGAAGCAGTGTTTGAGCCCCAAAAGGACTCAGAGGAATACAGACCTGCTATGGATACCTGGCTACAAGCAATGAAACACTCCCTGCACTGGTAGAAGTTGGCATTTTAATTATAGAAGAATTAAGATGTTTTAATTCATATTTATAACATCTTGACATTAACAGGACAGTGAAAACCACAACTGGAATTTGTGATGGTATCTATACGAGTTATGTGGTACTTGGTTACCCCCCTGCTGCTGGATTACTTACACACTGTAATGACCCTTCCCATCATCCCTGTGACAGCTGTGGTCCAGCTGCAGCATTGGTGTCCCTTCCATGACCTCCTCCGGGTGGCCCAGCTGCTGGAATCCTACCATGTACTGCACAGGGGGTGTTCTGCCTATGATGGGTTTTCTCCTGAGGAGCTCACCTCCCTTTGGATCTCTAAAATCTTTGGTATGCTAATCATCAAGGAAGGGTAAAAGGCACATACACTCCCCTAGGCATTGCTGAGAAACTTAAAATGATTGTTGGGGGTGGATTGTGATGAACTCAATTGTGTAGAAAGAGGTTTTATTGATAGTAGCCTGTTACCAACTTCTGGCTGACATTCTAAGAAAACATTTGGCCCAACTCTGTGATGACACCTCTGTGCACTAAATTAAGATGAAATACGAAAGCAAATAGGCTTTCAGCACTCCATTTAAAAGAAAAATCCAGGATTTTTGTAGCTATTGTTCCTATCTAGCTTGTAGCTCACTTTTTTAAAAAATTTTATAAAGGCCAAAAGCAATCTTATCTAGCATGACCAACCCATATACATTAAAAATACTTCCAGGTATGCTATCTAACTTGTAGATATTTGTACCATTAATATTTTCAAGGCCATTCTTAAATCCTATTATTATTAGCTAAAAGGGAGTCAAAAGTCTATTTTTGAAGCTATAAATTACTTTTGTATTTTTTAAACAAATAAATTCTAATTAAAGAAATGTGTAGTTAATTATTATGTATTTGCTTATCACTACTCTTAAATTATTGTAATTTTCTCAGGAGTATTTGTAAATCAGCTTCAAAAATTTAAAATGATTAAACATTTTCATTTCAGAATAATATTGAGTTCAAGCTGTGGGTGATTGTATTCCACAGACACCAGAGACAAGAAATTGTCTTTGACTTGTCAGTGGTCATTGAAGAGGGCTGAAGGACTATCATTCACTTTTTCTTGTGCTGAAACGTGGAAGGTCAAATTGTACCCTGTTTCCTCAGTTTGTTTCAGTGTGAGTTGGAGCATCTACTCTAGCTGCATTCTTCAAACTAGATCTCATTTGCTTGTCACCCCTAGCTTAAAATGCCTTTTTTTTTTTTATTCTTCTATTACTTTCTGCCCTTCAACCTGTGCTACATCTTGGCAAATTTTTTTTCCTCTGGGTGTCCTTCCAAGTTGCAGAGACCATTCTCTTCTAAACCTTCTTTAATGGGAATCCTTAAATGAAGTCCAGAAACAGGTCTGTTTGCTGATTTCAAGTAATGTGGCAGGCTATACAGTCTATATATACCTTTTTTATAAATGGTGCTAAGACTTTAATATAAATAGTCCTCCTCCTCCTGCTGTGAAGTAAGAACCTGCAATTACAGGATATATGAAACAGTTGCTTTGCTTTAACTCCTGTGTTCAGCTTGTGACTTTTCTCAGTCCTCACAATGTCACTGCTAAAGAAAATGCTTGTTAGCAAGTAGGTTCTCCAAGGCCGAACAGAAAGGCTTTCAGTGTGGTATTTTGGGCTGGAGTTTGTGCCTCAGTTGCTGGTATTTTAGACTTTGCTCTCACTGTGAAAGAGTTTAGTCATCAATATCTGCCCTGGGATAATGTCCATCTATTGCCCTTTTGACGAAAGCTCCTTAACTTATGTCCACTTGTTAATCTTGTGGTTTTGCTGGGCTTACTCAGGCAGTGTTCCTTGATGGAGCTCCAATGGGAGCTGAGCCTGATCCTGTTCAAATCACTTTGCTGAAGGTAACTCAGCAGCCATGGGCCTTAGACTGCACCTTTGCACAGGGGGTGGTTTTCCTCCTGGCAATAGCACAGCTAAAGAGATAGAAGATATCCAAATACTCAAGACATTATATAGTCCTCTTGCTCTAGGGATTGTCCTAGAGGAACTATTCAGGATAACCATTTTACCACTGTCACTGTTTTATTTTGTGAAGCAGGAAATTTCACCCGTTTTCCTTTCATGAGCCTCAAATCTACAGGAGAGAAACTTCACTGCAAATGAAGGATGCAAAAAAGCCTCAGTTCATTCACCAGCTGACCCATTCAAATGGAATGCAGAGTTTTGAGTTCTGTTGTGAAGAGGTTCAAACTAGTGAGTAAGTCTCTGAAACAAACAGGGAGGTGTCTTTAAGTCTCCCAAGATGGAGGAACCTTTGGAGGTTAGAGAATCTGCTGCAGCTCGGGATGCACAGTTGCCCAAAGACTAACCAGACTAATAGCCATCTTGAAGAAATTCAGATACTGATCAAAGTCTCTTTTGCTTACCTGTTACAAGAAAAATTGATCCTCCCAGGAATTTTTTAATGTGCTGATATCTAAAAGTGGTACCTCTTAAATGATAATGAATTTGAAATGATTTTACAGGTGCTGTGCTGTCTTAACAGAAGGGCGTGAAGACCACTGTAGAACCTCACTCATATTAACTTTTATTTAAAATAAGACAGCCTTTACTGCTGCTGTTTTTACTTGTATTTAGGTTTTTTTACTTCAGGGCAGTTTTCATCAGTTTGGAAAGTATATGCAATTTTACATTTTCTATTAGCTGTGTTTGCAACAATACAAAAATGATAAATATTAGCTAGTTTGTAGTTTTATCATTTTAAGAGCTACACCGTGTTGAGACTGTGAATGTTTCACGTAGGATTGGGTAGTGATGCACCTCATCAGCTTACGAAGAATGGGCAATTCAGTTGAGATGTGTTAATGATCTCAGGGCATCCTGCCTTCACAGATAGACACAGTGCTGATGGTAGGTAATGAATGTTTTATCATTCATAACAACATATAGTCCTGTTATCTCTGTGGGGACTACATGGCATGAAAAATAGCTCTAATGTTGGAGGGATCTAACTACTATTGGATTAAGTGTTGCATATCAAGAGAACAGTCTTCAGATAGTTGAACATATTGAGCAGACATATGAATTTCCTTACATAACTAAGAAAAAAATCAGCAGCTATGTTTAAAATCTCCCTGTAATGAAATTGGCCAAGATTTTTGAGTACTGTTTTCTTTTAAGCAGTATTTTCTGCTTTCCTGTAACAGTTGATTTTATGTAGCATTAAATTCAGTTTCTCTCACCTGTTTTTGACAAGAACATTCAGACTTGCTTTCCAGATAGAAGACAGTAAAAAAGGAAAACACTTGAGTTGCTGCTTCAGCCTGGGAAGTTACCAGGTATAATCTCTGTAGTAAGATCCTTCAAGTAGTCCACTGTTTCCAAGATCAGGGCACAGCACAAGAGACTCTGACCATGTGGAAAAGGGTAAGAACCACTCCTTGCCAGTCAGTGGGGCATAGCATAGAGAGAGGGTTGTTACTGCTCCGAGCCAAAAAGTACAAAGTTTTGATCCCCCTTGAGACAAACTGGTGTGGCAGTCCTGTGGGCTGAGTCAGGGAATATGGCAGTGCTCTGCCCCAGAAGTTGGGCAGCATGTTAGTTTAAGGCTTTTTAGGGAGTCAGTGCAAGTTCAGCAGGAGAAAAGGAGTGGGGGTGGAGGGGGAGCCTGTTGTGGGTTAGTGTTTGTACAGGTTATCACAGCACGGGTTGTGGGCTGGCAAGAAAGTGGTGAAACTAGCAAATGTTGGAAAGGGAAATAGGGGGGATCAAGGAGGGATCTGGACAGCTGGGGGAGCAAGGTGGTGTTCTAAGGCTGGGAGACCACGGACAGGTTCTGGAGGGAGATGTGAGAGCTCCCCACAGTGCAGGCTGGACTGTAAGTAGCTGCTAAACCCATGCCTTAGCATATCTAAAAAACCCCAATTCTAAGCTGTTTTTAAGTGCAGCCCTCACTCTGGGATAAAGTTTGGGATTTGTGAAAGTTCTGAAGGACTGATTTAGAATGTTACCTCTGTAGTGTCCTTACCCTCATGTGAACTGATAATTGTCTCACCAGCTTCAAACTCAAGGGTGTGTGTGTATATATATATATATATATATAGTTATTCTGCAATTTGCTGTAGAAAGCAAATGCAAACTACAGGCGTGACTTTTCTTTCTCTCCTTTGTGGTTAAAATGGCTATTTTTCATACATTCATAATCAGTTCTAGCATCTGACTTCAGCTCCTTGGTGTTTCTTGCAGAAAGGTCAAGACCAATAAACCAGAAAGAGATATATGAAGCCCAAGTGTCTTTATCGAGGTTGGGTTTGAGTTCAAGTATTTGTTTAGCTCAGGTAACTTATTGAATAGTGCAATAAACCAGCCACCCTGGTTTGCTTCCTTTTCCAAGGCAGTGCATGCCTTCTGCACTTGTGTCAGGGCAGGCATCATGGTAGCAATTGTGGTTGTACCTGCTGGAGGGGGTCTGCAAGAGAATACACAACAGTTTGCATTTTTTTGGTGCTTTCATGAATGTATCTTGCATAACACTACAAATATTGGTAAAAGGTCTTGTTACATTTGATGGAAGTATTATATAGAGGATGAAAAGCAACTGAAAGCACAAAGTCAGCAAATTCCTGGGCAAATGCTAGTTTTTCAGTTGTGAACTGCCACACTGAGGTAAACATACAGGTCTAGCTTGCTAATGTTTTCCTTAGACTGACATTTAAGAACTCTGTTTTATGGGTTGAACACCTGTTTTATGACGTTCCTTCTCAGTGAAGGGGACAGGATCAAATGTGTCTTCCTAGAGCATTTAATGTTGTCTGTAAAGCAAGAAAAAACACAAGTTTACCATGTTTAATCTAGTATGTGTACGATCTAGAGGTACCTAAAGCACCTAAATATTGTTTCTGTGTCCCCATAAACCGTGTTTTGCTCAGCTTGTTCCACAAATGTGAAGGATGGGTAGCTGCGAGCCTTGGCCCTGTGCCCAGCTGCCCCGGAGAAAGCCTGTCCTAACAAATGTTCCAGTGTCGCTTCCAACGGAATTAGTGCCCATTTTATTTTTTTACTCCTGGGCGTGCTTTCTATTTATGTTGTCTCTGTAAACGTACTTAATCCCGCTTTGTTGAAATCAGTTTTTATAACGGTAAGGAAATGCTAAACGCAAATAGTTCTCCAGGCTGTGCCAGGGTGCGGAGCTGGGCCCGGCTGTCCCGGGCTGTCCCCGCCTGTCCGGTGTCGCCTCGGGCGGGGCCGAGGTGCGAGGGTGCGGTCCCGCGGGGCCCGGGCGCCTTTGTTCGCAGGAGGGAGCTCACGGGGCTGGGGCAGAGCCCGCCCCGGGAAGGACGTTCCTGCTGCCCGAGGCGCCGGACCCGCGGCGGGGCTGAACTTTGCATCCCGGGACGCGGCCCCGCCACCGCCTCGAAAATAAGCGGCAGGGCCGGCGGCCGCAGACAGCGCGGCGCCGCGAGCTGTGTATAGAGACAAGTCTCTCCCTGTATTTATTTATTTATTCACGTCGCACCGGCCGGCAGCACCAGCAGGTGCGGCCGCGGGGGGCTGTGGCGGGGCTCGAACCCGCGTCCCACCGATCCTGACAGAGCCCGGCACGCGCCGCGAGGGGCAGGCGGTGGCGGCCCCGGTTCTGGGTCGGCCAAGCCCTTCCGCCCCGCCCCCCCGGCCGCGGCGCCGCGGATTGGCGGGCGCTGTGTGTACACACACGGGCTCGGGCCAATGGCGCGGGGGGGCGCCTGACGTCACTCGGCGCGGCGGCCAATGGGCGCTGCGGGCCGGCAGACGCCGCCAAGCTTGTGCGGGGGAGCAGGACCGGGCAGCGCCGCGCGCGGGGCGGGCGCGGGGGGGGGCGGCGGGGCCGCGCCGGGCCGGGGGCACTGCGGGCGCTGCTGCCGCCGAGCTCCGGGGCCGCCGGGGCGTCCCGGCTCCGTGGCCTCCTCGCCAACGCCGGGGGCGCGGCGCCGGCCCGGCCGAGAGGCGTCGTCGGCGCGGCGCGGCGCGGCTGGATCGCTCCCCGCCGCCGCGGCTGCCAAGGGACCGTCGCCGTCTCGTCGTCTCAGCGCAGCTGTCTGGGCCCGGCCCGCGCCGCCGCCCGCCATCCCCTCCTTCCCTGGTCGGGCCTGCGGGTGAGTGGGGAGCGGGGGGCGGGTGTGGGGGCCCGGGAGGGTGGGGGGCAGCGCGTTTGTTCAGCGATCAGCGCCCGCCGCCCCCCGGAGCCGCGGGCAGTGCGGTCCCGCCGCCGCCCCCGCCCGGTGCCGCCGCTCGCCGGGCGGGCGCCCCGTGAGGGCGGGAGTCGGTGCCCGACACCTGCGGGCGGGCCCGGGCGGCGGTGACAGCCGGGGCACCTCCTCCATCGTGGGAGCGGCGGCCGGGCCGCGCCGGGGCCGTGCGGGCTGAGCGGGGCCAGCGGGGCCCGGGACCCGCAGCGACCGGCCCGGCCCCCGGCCCTGCCCCGGGGTGCTGGGAGTTGGGGCCGGGGCGGGTCTGACCCACGGCTCTGACCCGGAGAGGGTCAGCCCGGCACAACAAAACTTCCCCGGCTGCCTCTTCCTGGGAGTTGCAGGCCTGCCCCGGCGCCCGGCTGGAAAGGGCTCCACGGCAGAGGTGAACCCGGAGTAAACACCGCCTGTTGGAGCTGGGAATACAAACAATAGGAGGAAAATACGGAATAAGCAAACTTCCTTGAAATGTAGGAGAAAACCGCAGACGAGAGAGCGTACTCCCTCCCTGAGTCAAGGGGGGATGCCGAGCTCTGTGTTACAGCCCTTGCTGTTCGCTGGGGAAAGGACTTTGGGTTTCATTTTCTGTCTAAATTCTTGATTTGACAGAGAAAATGAGTGGTTACATTCATATGATTTATCATGCTGTTTAAAATTTTTTTTTAATTACTACTCGATCATTTTTCATAATTTTGAAATTAGTTCAAATATTTTTATGACTCTTCATTAATACTTTTAACAGTTGACTTTTTTTTTCAACTGCTATCACTGATGTAACTTAATTGTGCTGACAGAAAACAGCAAAACATTGGAGGCTGTGCGATGCTGTAAAAAATTGCAGCTTGATACAATCTTTGATTTAAAAATAATTTTATGCTAGTAAAAATGGGTGCTGTTAAAAGAGAAATGAATATTTTTTTCTCAATTTCTTTACCCTTCCCAAATTAACTTCAGTTAAATGATTATATTATATCCTGCCAAACACAAGTAACGTATGATCTGTATACATGGGACAAAAGCTCATGAGATGACCAGTCTTACAGGACAAACCCAGAACTGTGTTTCACAGCCCATGCTTGTGCCAATGCTACGTGTACTCAAAGATGTTTTGTATGCAGTGAAGTGCTGAATTTCAGGAACTTCTGTTTAAAATAACATGTAGAGTGCTAACTACAACACTTTGAAAAAACCTGGAAGAGTAAGGAGAAGTTTGAGTTCTAGGAAAGAGAAGACTTGGCAGGAGAGATGGTCATAAGGGGGGACAAAAATTTTACTCCTTTGAAATGTTTCTTGTTGTGAAGTGACTCTAGTGCCTTTAGAAGAGGAAAGAGTAACAGGTCAAATGGTTTAGTTTTATACTAGAGGAAAAAAATGAAAATTATTAAATACTAACAAGATTGTCTCATGAGTGAATTTAGGAGTGATCTTATTTCACTGTCAAATTATTGGGCTTTCTGTTAACCACTTCCTTTGGACAAAAATCACTAATGCAGCACAGCGAAAAGAAACCATTTGACTTGTACTACATTGATGTAATTAATTTTACAGGGAACACACCAGTGATAGGAATGCTCTTCATTGCTGCAGGGAGTTCTGACTGCCAGCCTCACTGCACAGAGTGATAAGGTGCAGTTTGCAGTACAGGATCTTGCCAGCAGCTCTCCAGGGTAAAGGGGATAGACCAAATAATTCAGCTGGGCAAAGGCACAGAGCAGTTTGCAGGGGTGTCAGTAGTACAGGACAATTCTTTGTCTGCTCTTGTCTGTAGACACTGCTGAAGGGGCCTCTGGAGCATCTGGATGTACTTCCTGAAGGGTTGTGAGCCCCCTTCCAGGGAATATCTTTCAGTGGCTTTGGCTAAACTTGTTACAGGTGTAGCGAAAAAATAGGAACCAAAACTGTGACATTACGTCCCTGTCTAGGGTTTATTGTGTTATTTGGTTTAAATGTGAAGGCCTTGTCACTGTGCCTTTGAAAGCTGAGTGTGAATCTCAAAAGCAGAAGAACAGTGACTTGCCATGGACAGGAAGGGCAGCTGCTGCAGCCCAAACTGTGGTAGTATTTAAACTTCTACATCCTAATGTGAAGCAGAATGAGTTCTAGTTATAGCCAGCCTAATTCAGTTCTTGGAATTGCATTTCTTCTGATGTACTACCTTAAAATAGTGTTCTTAGGGTCATCTTTATTAAGTGACAATTTCTTAAATGGTTTGCTTTTTCTATATACTTTTGAGTGTAATGGTTAAGGCTTTCTCCTCTACCTTTCCAATTACATTCACAGGACAGGACTCCTAATGAGGCAGCAGTGAATCTTGAAATATTGAAAATAAACAGCCTAGTCTGGTGCAAGGAAATATACTTGTGGATTTTTTTGTGTGCAAACCCAAGAAGTCACTGGAATCACACAGGTTTATCCCAAAACTTCAGGTATTAGGTGAAAAACAATCTCAGTGTCCCAGTGTGGTAATAGTACACATACGGTGTCAGAGCTGAAGTCATAAATGCCTATTGAACGATCTGAGAAACTTGGTATCTGCAAGGAAATACTGTAAAAGGTGCAGGTGTGGTAGGGAGTGACAGTTTTATAACAGCTTCCTGGACTGATTGTGTTTTGTAACATCCAGTAGTAGAATGAAATGAATTCTTTCTTTCCCCTGTTATTTGATTTGGAGACTACAGCTCTTTTGCAAGAAGCTGAGACAGTAATAAGTGATCTTACTTTCAGAGTTTCATTAAAGGAACTTCTCTGCTCCTTGGTCTGATTTCCTGTGTGCAGTGATAGTTTCCAGTAAAGGTCTTTACAGACTGTTCAACTTTACTTTTATACCTTTTAATATTTATAGCATAACAATCAATCTAAGCAAATCAAACTGCAGGCCTACGATAGTTCACCTTGCAAGACTACTATATATGTTAATATATGCTAATGTTTATACTAATATGTTTGCATTAGTAGAATTACAACAAAAGCACAGCCTTTTAGAATATCCTACTTCTAGTGAAATACAGAACAGTAGTTAAATGAAAAGGGATGGTGTTTGGAAATAATTCTAGATCCAGCTATTCCCTTAGTAATGCTGAAGAAACTCTTTGCCTTTCAGAACAGAGTTTGCAAAATCCCCAGCCTGCTGAAGCCACTTTTGAAAATATTTGTCTTTACTGAAACCTGTAGAAACTTTTAGATTTTTGCTCCACTAACTTGGTGATAAAATAATGCTTTATCCAGCTCACATCTAGTATTGACTGTCACAATGGAGTCTGGAACTAAGCTGGGAAAAGACGAGTGGGTTTGTTAGTATGCTTGGTTGAGAACTGCAGCAGTTCAGGTGTTGGCAGTTTCATTCTTTCTGACTTGATAATGTTTAAAAGAGAAGGCGACTCGATACTGTTACCTTCCCAAATCACTTAAGCCTGAATTCTAGAGGGGGCTCCTTCAGAGGTATCTCTGAAGGCACCATCCAGAATTGTTGTGGCACTGAGATCTTCCTGTTTTACAGTCCTTAGGATATTTGATAGACATTGAGCAGGCAGGTTTTTCACAAAACTTCTGAACATGCTGTTAGTTAACTAAGCTTCTAGAAATAATCCACTTTATAAAGGTGATATTCCTTTTCTTTTGACTGGTTTTGCATTATTTCAGTCAGTGAGATGTGCCCTGACCATCAGGTTTTACTCAAACAGTAGTAAGAGGAAGCAGTGATGGTACTTGAGACTGTACTTCTATTCCTAGATTCTTTCCTAACAGTGAATGGAGTGCTTGTGTCCAAAACGTGGAATTTTTAACTTCTTTAGACCCAAATCCATTTGTGAATGTAATTCTGGCCTTGCAGCTTAATTTCTTTTTTTCCTGTGGAGGGTAGGGGATGCTCCTCTGTTTGGCAAGTCCAGTTTCTCCTATTTTATCAGATTCCTGTTGCTGCCAGATTTGTCTTGATTTGGGTGGGAATACAAATGATTAGCTCTGTCTTACAGCCTCTTCAGTACTTTAGTTCCACAGTCCCTCACTAATCCCTGTTGGGTGACTGTAACACCTGGAGGGTGTATGGGAAGGTTGTTTTGATAGGAACTCATAATCCATTTCCCGGGGGTGGTGTTAGCAAATGTTTTCTGTGAGAGTAAGGGACCATTTTCATTTACTGTTTTGTTACTGTGAATTTCAACCCAAGATGTAAGAGGATAAAAAATAAATAAGGTCATTTGTTCAGAAAGAAATTAGGGAGTTGTGACAGGTACTCACTATCTTTAAGACTGTGAACTTTTAGTGAAGTTGTATAGAGGAATTCTTCAACTTGGTAGCAGCTATTATAGTGGTATTTGTGGGAATTAAAATCTTAAAGCAAATGTATCAGTATTTGCTCACTGAGGCTTGTGAATGCTGATGCCTCAATGCATTAAAAGTCACTTGTGAACCACAATGGTCATCCAAGTATTATGGTGGTAACATGACCAAGAATTGTGGATGAGATTAGAAACTGTAAGTGAAAGTGAGCTCATGTCCTCAGGGTGCAATAAAAACCTTCTCGTGCGTGGGCTCTCTATTCCTTGGGAGGAACGGGCTAGGTAACCTTTCCTTTTATTATAAACTTGACCTTGAGACTTGAGAAACATGAGCAATATATTTCTCTTCTCTTAAATGTGCAATCAAATTGTCATAAAATTCAGTTTATTTAAACTTCAACTTACAATTCCAAATACATTTAAACAATTTTTTAAATCAATATCTTCATACCTACAGCTGATAAAATTTCAAACTGTATATTGATTCGGTATAACAGCAGGCTTCTGCTCTCTGTCAAAAGCAAATTATTCATCCCACTTCTTGCTGTATAAGAAATTGGGAAAGCTGTGATCTGAAGACAGAATACCCCCCTTCTTCCTAGTAGAGTTTTGAAGCAGGCACACACTCCAGTGACCTCTTCAAAAGCACGGAGTAGTCTTTATATAAACAAACCATGTCCAACCTTTTGTCACATTTCAACTCATCAGTAAATTTCGAGGAGATCATAAATGCTTTTTTTTCAAATGGAGTCATGATGTGGTTCTGAAAGCCAGACTGAGCTGGGCAATCAGCTTGTTAATTCTGAGGGTTGGTCCTGTCCTGTGCACAGGCCTGGGTGGCCCTTGGAGCTGCCAGTGGGTCACAGCACATGGAGAACTTTCTTCTACCCCCTTCAGCCCCATTGTTGCAATCCTGACCGTGTGAGAACTGAACTGGCTCACTGAGAGGTCAGGTAGGAATGGGAATTGTTGAGACCATGTAGCCTGGAGAAGGAATGGAAAGTGGAAGAAGTGGGTAAAGGTGGAAGATCCCTTTTAGCGATGTTAGTAAGGGGGGATCTTACAGCAGTACAATGTCATGTGGAATTGTGTCCTTCAGGTCATTTTGTGTGCTGTAATCAGTATTTGTGAGCTTGTGCATCACTAGAAAAATCCCTTTCTGTCTTTGTACTGAATTATAACTACAGAAGTATGAAATTTTTTGTAACCTTTACCCTTCAGTGAATACTGTCATAATCTTTAATCCATGCGAGAGTGGAGTTAATAATGGCTTTAAACTGGAGCGAAGCTTCTAGCAAATTAGAAGGAAAATGTAAGAAATAGCTGCTAAGTCTCTTCACCGTCAAGTTTTTTATCCCTATATAACTTGGTGATCTTTAATTAAATGCAAATGTAAAATTATTTTCAGTTCATTGGATGTTAAGATCCTTCCAGCTAAGGGATGTAGACAAAAGTATATCTCAACAGGGTGGTGCAACTGTTCCATGTATTTGTCAATGTACTGGTAACTCTAGAAATTTAAAATCTTGAAATTAAAACTCATTACAAGACTAGATTAATATCTAGAGCATTCTCTGATGTATCATACAGTATATGAGCTGGTGTGAAGAAGCTTGTGTGAAGTCTCAGTAGTCAAAAAGATGCTGTTTTCAGCTCAGCTTAACTGAGAGATACCTAGTGAGAGAACAAAAGATGAGCTTATAGATTGGCTACTTAAAAATAACTGCAGCTACATTTTTGTTAATTCCAAATGTAGCTATGCTGATAAAAGTTGTATATAAAACTGTCCTAGTTAGAACAGCTGGGACCAGTTCATCACTGGATGGGTGTAACCCAAAACTGTGTATTCTATAGCCTTCCATGCCATTTCCCAGAAACTGTTGTTCACAGACACCCTCTGCCCAGAGCAGCCTGACTCCTCAGGCTATAAACTGGGTGTTAAGAGGCCTTCGAGATAGGAGGGTGCTTCTGTCCTCACACCCTTTGTGGAACTCCCCGCCCTGAGGGAAGTACTGAGCATTCCTGCCTGAACTGGAAAATATATAATCTTGGAGTCTTGGAACTTTTTTAACCACTCGTGGGATCCAGAGGAAGACTGCAGACCACCACTCTCAACTGGACTGCAGCCACCACTTTTCAACCAGACTGCAACAGCACTCTCACCAACAGGACTGCAATCACCACTCTTGACTAGACTGCAACAGCACTCTCGCCAACAGGTTTTCCCCTCTCCTTTTACTTTGGACTCAGGGGGCCCAAAGAACACCACTCTGTTCATGCCCCAGGGTGCTGGGTTATATATTTGGGTTTTGTGGGTTAAAACCAATTGTTTGTCTGTATAATCGTACTTATTGTATTATTTTATTTAATTATTATTCTGACTTATAATCTCTCTTTTGAGTTGAGTTCATTTCCCCTGCTGGTTTATCTTTAAACCAACACAAAAAGTCATAAAGATATTTTAGATCATCTTGTTTTAAGTGTTGCATGAGTGTTACTCCCTTTTCTGATATCAGACCCTGTGTACTTTATCTTGAATGACAATAAGCTGGTTTGGGGAATTAAAAGAGCCTTCAAAGGTTCAAGTGCTTGGGAATTATACCACATGTTTAATGTAATGTTCTCCTTATTTGGGCAATAGGGGACATGCTTCACCTCATTGATTTTGACATAAGCCATGAGTGCTGCTCCTATTCTTAGACATAAAGTTTACTGCTAGTACTGGCATGACATTGAGCATGTCTGAGAACATGCCTAAGAAACTAAGTCGCTTGAGGGCAGGAGTATCCAGTTCTAGGTTGCTGGGATCTGGGACTCGGCGCTGTCAGGACTGGACAAGCAGCAGAACAGTTCAGTGCATGGAGACTTTGGGCACTTGCAACTAAGGAAGAGTTTGAATCCAGCTTTGGATTTTATCCCTGTGTTGTGTGTTCTTGTCACGTGTACATCCGCTCAGACCTGTCTTCATCCCTGGGATTCAAGATACTCAGTAACCTCCATCAGTGGTGCTTTTGGTAGTCACGTATATCTGTACAACAAATATAGTCATGTAATACATACATCTGCATATAATATGTACGTTGCTAGTCATGTAATAAGTACAACAGTGAGAGTAAATACAACAAGTGGTGGGAGTAGTGGGGCTGTAGCATTTGGGATGAGTCTGAGAGTACTGACCATGATCCAATTAATTTGGTGCCCCGGGATGTGCTGCATGAAGTCCTTAAAGGGGCATTTCCCCTGACGTGCTTTGGGCAAACCACACTGGGTGGTGGCTGTTCATTATACCACTGAAGTGCTATGGTTTATACTCATTGAACTTGTGTGGTAGGCCTTGGCTGTGTTTCCAAGTTCTTTTGTGCTGTGTAAACTTGAGTCATAATTACTGCTGTTGTCAGGTGCCAGTTGATTTGTTCTGATGACACGTTGGGATTTTGCTCAGTCTCAACTACATGGTGAGATCTTTGCTTTCAAATTAGGTTCAGGTAGTTTTATCTTCCGTTTGCACCTTGGTTTAAGGCAGCCATTCTCATTTCATTTTCATGTCTTGTAGGAGGGAAAACTTTGGATTCATAGGCCGCAGCCTTTTAAGTCAAATAAAAATGATTAAACAAACCTTTTAAACTCACTACTCTTCTCAAATTATTTTATTTTGTTAAAAACTTCTAATATCATTTAGTGGTCAAGTCCCTTAGTTTTCCTTTGTTGAGTCTCTCTGATCACCTTGTCTGTTATCTACTGGGACTTTTCTGAAGGCATAACGGTGCTCACAGTAAAAGCTGAAAAAAGAAGTTACACCTGCAATTCCTCCATCATACACATCATGGTGGGAGTTCCTTTCAAATGCTTCCTAAGAGCTACTTTCTACCATTGTTTTCAAAATACAAATTACTGTGTGATAGCTGAAGGTGGTGACTTATTTCCCACTTTGTGTGTGACTTGTTGAATATACTCCTTTTTGAAGTGCTTCATGAAGTGACAAGCTGGATGTTACGTGGTATTCCTGCCTTTTGCAGTTTGTAGGCTGAGTTTATTTCTTGTATGTGTATATGAAAGATAAAACTGGGACTAAGTCATCTGAAGAGGACTCAGAAAAAAAGTTGGCAGATCAATGGAATTTTCTTATAGGGATACAAAATCTGTAATTTAAATTCCAGAAATTTGCTAACAAAGTTGCATTTCTGTTGCGTGGGATACCAAGAAATGAATCTTACTTGTACATACAGATACTTTCACTAAAATTGGTCTTTTTTTAATCTCAATTTCTTCAAAAAGGAGGTGGATATTGAAATTTTTTTTTAGGAACAAGATAGGGAAACGCTTCCTGGGAGCAGGTGGAGTTCTGATAAGTACTTCATAATTTTGAAATTTTACTGGTCAGAAAACTGAGTCACAAAGAAGCAGCATATGTGTAACAGGTGGTCTAAGCCATGTAGATGCTGTGCATAAATTAGTGGTTTAATGCTGAGCCTGTACTGATTAATAAGGAATCTTTTTGTTACCGCTGTCTTCTGAAATCAGCCTTGTAGTACCATAGCTTGGAAGTCAGTACTATGGAGAGGGGTGTGAAGAATATAAATTAATCTCTAGTGGAATGCAGGTTCTTTTTCTTGAAACTGATCACCCTTTCCTCTTAGCTGACCCAGTTACTTGGGATAGTTTTCATTTTGCAGTACTCTTGATCAAGTAAATGAAAAAAGTGCTCCTTGTTGATGATAAAAATCATTCTAGTATCCTAAACTATCTCCTTTTTTTGATGTGTACCATGAAGATTTAATGTCGTAACAGTTCAAGTATTTATCCAACAGTTGTCTTCATTTGTAGCTGTTTAGTAGTGATGTAATATTTACATAAAAATGACACTTCATGTGGTGAACTGGCCTCTGGCACTGAGGAGGATCTTGGTGTGGTGCTGGTCTATGCGAAGGTCTGATTGTGAAGTACTGATAATTTGAGAAGAGAAACCAGGATAAGTGTGGTAAATCTTAATTTTCGAGGGCAGGGTGTTTTGTTACGTAATTTTATTCTTTTCTACTATTAGGTTTTACTCACTACATGTGCCTTATAGGGACAACTGAACAATAAGACTTTGGACCATAGAAAATAAACATAAGAAGGAAGGTAATATCATTCTGCAGATGACTATTTTCTGGTTTGTTTTGTTTCTGGCACTGGGATTCAGCTTCAGTATCACAGAAACTTCACAATAGATTTGACTTTTAACTTGTAAGGAGAATAGGTACAAATGAACAACAATTTTGTTGTAGCTAGAGCTTGGTTATCTGGGCTTTTGTAAATTTAATGCTCAAACTGGATTTTTAATGTCATTGGCATAAGCAATTAGGAAACAGATGTTCTAGAAGAAGCTACAAGTCAAAGTTTACAAAGTCAGACAGTTTGGTTGGCTCCTTGTACCGTGCAATATAGGACCAAAAGGCAGAATTATGGGAGCGGATTATAAACCAAGGCTTAGATAATGATGGGGCAATCTTAGTTCAAATAAAGCAGTCTTCGTGTCTCAAGTGCTTTGGCTCCGAACTTGTCTTTATGCAGCTTCATTTCAGTAGGAACCAGCTAAAGAACAAAAAGGTTGAGTTTTATGTTTTTCCATCTGTGTGGTGCAACCACAAGCAGCAATTGGGGATGAAGAGAATCTCCATTTTGAGGCCATCTGTGTCGGTTCTTTTGTCTGAACCTGACAAGAGGTCATGGCAGATGGTGGGGTCACAAAGTCTGGCTTCTCGAGCTTGACAAAATGTGTTCATAAAGCTGGAAGAATACCAACTGTTCATACTGGCTGAAGAGCATTGTGGAGAAGGACTGTAATAGTTTATGGACAATACCTTCTGGATCACTAAGCTTGACAGCAAATAACTTGTTAAAGATGAACCTGGTTTGCTTATATGTAAATGGATTAAAACTGCTTAGCAAATGTGTTCTTAACTATGGTTTATTTGAGTGAATTACTCGTAAAGCCTCTTAAAGAAAGAGAGGTCAAACTGCATCATGAATTTTGGCCAGAGCTCCAAATGATATATTTGGAGAGTTTGTGTGGAAGGATGAGAAAGGTGAAAAAAGAACAAGCACAAAGATCATAATTTTCAGATGCAATGCAAAAATTCAGCTTTTGCTCTTTTTCCATGACCTCTGTAGCCTTGAGGCTTTTCTGTGACTCTTCTTCAGGTTTCAGGATTGCTGCACAGATGCAGTGGCCCCTTTCCCCAGGCTGTAAATAGATATCTCTCAGTAGCACCTTCTCTGAAGTCAGAGAAAAGCTATTCTTATTTTCTCGGATGTTTTGTCGTAAAAGTGAAACGTACAAATTTTCACAGGAGAATATCTTAGTAGAATTGTGTGGTGTTCACATGCTGGAGCAATTGCTTAATCATGGCTGCAATAAATGGAGGCACTAAGGATTAAATACAACTCATTCAGCAGGAAATGGAGGACACCTCTGTGTTGAGTAAAATGGTTTTCCACTAAAAGTTTTATTGATACGGTGGCCAAAATAAACCAAGACATGTATAGAAACAGCCTAGAATTTAATATTCTGGGCTGTCCAAAACTACTAATGCAGTGATGGGAAGTGGTGGTAGAGTGCCCCATTAGCTGTGCACACACTGGAACAATTCCTGGCACTTTCCTCGAAGGGGACCAAGGCACTGCCTGTTCTCAAACCTCATGTAGGTTAAAATACAGAGGAAGTAACATGAATTTCACCCTGCTTTTGTAGTGGTGAATTCTGCTGTAAATGGTTGTGACTCATATTTGGTAACTAGTTTAGGTATCTTCCTAATTTTACTGAGTTGATTCCACACTTGAAAGTGTGAACATTTCTCTCTCTCTTACACGTCCAAGTGCAATTCAAATGTCTTTTATAGTTCATTTTTAACTGCAGGTAGTACTTATAAAGTACTTTCGAAGTACTTAAACACTTTGACAAGTTAATTCTGTCTTTAAAATGGTTTGTGCTGCCAGCATTGATTTGTAACTTTTCTTCTGTTCTCTCTAAGACTTCTGGAAGCTTTCATTTAAAAAATAAGTCACTTTTAAGTATTTTTCAGTACTTCAGTATTTTTGTCTTTTCCTGGAATTCTAATAATGTAATTCTAATTACACAGATTTAATAAAATATTCAAAAGATGACTTTGAACTGCAGTGTTTTTTCTTGCGTGTTTCCTAAAAATACTGAATGTTTTCCATATACATACATTTCATTAAAAGCTTTCTCTGTTGTTGGTGGCTAAAGACACAATGGAGAGAAGTAATTCACTTCCCTTTTATAAAGACATACTCTGCATTAGGTGCAAAAGATTGTATGGTTTTAATTAAAAAGCTTCAGTAATGGCATGACATGCTTTGCTAGCACATTAATGTAATTAGGCCTCTCTTTAAGTTGGTGTCTGTGTATAGGATTTCATCTCTGCCTGTCCCAAGCAACGTACATTTCTAGTATCTGTGAAGAACCTGACTATTGTGGTGATTGATTTTATCAAAAAGTGGGGTTTCACCTAAGATATTTCATTAACTTTCTTACAGGATGTTCATTTTAAAGATTCTGTGAAGATGAAAAGGGATATCTTATGGTTTTACGAAATATAAAGCAATACTGTCTGACATGACGGCTAAAAATGTAAGTATAACTCTGCAACATGTATTACTTTGTATATTGGCATGCTGCCAGTCACTGCTGGCTTTCAGAACTGTATGGACAGACATAAGAAATCAAACACTAAGACCTTCAAACTGAAAAATCTTGTCTGATTTTTGTACAGCACAAATATATTATCCCATCATCGTCTGCCGTGTTTTGATAAATTTAAACTGGCTTGAAGCTCTTTAGGATGTGGAGTCCACTCAGCTGTGGGTCAGGTTGATAAGTGAGGCAATGCTTTGTGCTGTTTCCTTGTTGATTTTTTCGGGTCCCTTCCAACTTGAGATACTCTGTCAGTCTGTGATTCTTCTGATATTGCTCCAGACTCACCTGAGAGCTGCTCATTATGTTGAATCTTGTCACTTTTGCAAAATCCTTACTGAGTCTGCCTCAAAACTCAAGAAAGAACAGAAAGACTGCATATTTCTCTACTTATGTCAGTACACTCTTGGTTTCTAGAAGACTGAGGGTGTTCCTGTTTCTTCTCTTGCTGCGTTAACAAGCCTGTAGTGTGGTGTCTGGAGGCTCCACGTTTGACTCCTCTATCCCAGGTTCTAAGGATGCTTATGAAGTGTCTAACATCCTGACCTGAATTTTCTGCCTAATTAGCTGTGCTTCCTGTGGTACACAATTTCTATAGAGAACAGTTCTGATTAAGTTTGGTGGTCACTAAGTTGAGCATGACTTTGGGCCCTGGGCAATTTGCCTGTTGACAGCCTTTGACAGGGCATCCTGAAGTCTGGGTAAATCTGAACAGGTTCAGGAACCAACCCCAAAGAAGTGCCCCATGTTAAAAGTGCAGGTAGCCCAGGGTGGTGCTCTGTTCAGTAACTGCAAAAGCTTTTGTGCATGTTGGGTTACACTGGTGCCAGGAGCATAGTTTGGTTAAATTAATTCTCAACTCTCAGAAGTTTCTGTTGGCTTTATTAGTAGCTTCATTTGGTGTGTAGTTCCAGACTTTGAGGTGTCTTACATCTCACTTTTTGATTCAGGCTTACCAAGACAGAAGATAATTTGATATGTATATGCAAAGCCCTTTCACTTATTATTTCATAGATCATCTTAATCTCTAGTTTCAATAAGTAGTTCTACTGATGTATGTGGAACAGCTGAAGAAATCCAGATCACTTGTGGTTTTGACCTTTTGTTTGATGCAGTCAAAGGATAAATACCAATCCCAATAAAATCTCTGGAGTGTTGCGTGATGGAGTCAGAGTGGCATAGGTTGGAAGGGATCTCAGGAGGCCATATATTGTGCTGCTTTGTGTAAAGCTCTTTGATACTGGAATCCAGGGGCTTGGTGCTTTGTTCAGGGCTCCATCAGGGCTCTGGGTTTTGAAAGTCTCCAAGGACAGACATGAACCTTCAGTCTGGGCAACCTATTCTTGTGCTGAATACAGACATGTGGTTTTGCAAGGCTATGGTTACTTTATAGAAGAGATGTTTTACTGGTATGTATGCTTTGAAATTTTGCATATCAAGCTTAGGCAAACCTAGTTATGTATCTAATGTTTGTGAGTTTATTTTTTTAAAAAATATTACTGTGGTGCAGATGAATGTAGGACTCAGTTTTCATGTTTACCTGTAAAAATGGTGGTCATATGCTTTGTGTCCTTATTTGTAGCACTTCTTCAGGTTTTCCAAACCTTAGTTACTTAGACTTGCACATCAGGGTAACAGTGTCAGCCCTAATGTTTTCTGATGTTGTTAGAAGGCCCAAGAATGCTTCTGAATTTGCAGAGTTGGGGGGTTTAGCATATGCCTGTTGGTTTCTGCACTTCAAAACCTGCTTCAGATGCAAGGTTAGTGTTTGTCTGTTATGTTGTTGGATATGGTTTAATGATCTGCAGAGTGAGCTGAGGGAGAGAACTTCTCTGTGAAAGTATTTCTATCTTTTTTTCCTTTATGTTGAAGCATTAAGGAAAGCGAACTTCAAAGTACTGGAACTTGGGCATCTTCCTGAAAACTCTTAAAGGGCACATATCTTTCATTAAACTTGTACACACAGGGAAGCTGCCACCTCTGTGTTCTGAAATCACTGCCCCCAGCTGGGACAGAGTCTGGGCATGTTTGTGATCCTTCTGCATCACAGCCAAGTGCAGTGAGTTTAGGCTAAAATGGCCTTTCATCTCCCATGCCATAAGCTGTGGTGAACAGCCTTCCCTCCAAGGAAGCTTGTGCTTCAAGCACATGCCAAAATGTTTCCATAGATTGGATGTGTATGCAAGATGAATAATGTTCCCCATCACTGTTTTTCCTTCCTAACTTTTTGAGTACAGGATTGGAAAATTATCAAGACTGGCTCACTGTTCACTTCCTTTAAATGCAGGACACTTTCTACCATCTGCTTGTGAAATATTGTTTATGGGTAATTTCACCTTCCATAAAAAACTAATCCAAACAAAGCAGCTACAAATAATAAAATGTTGAGTAAAAGTTACAGGTTCTCTTGGAGATGAGATGTTGTGTATATATAATATACATTGCACCTGGATGTAATTCTAATCACCCTATCTTACTGGGTTATTTCATTCTTTGCTTATATCATAAAATGTGTTTTTCTTGCCTGTTTTGTACTTCCATTCCCATCTGTCCTTCAGGTAAGAAGGCACCAAAACAGAATTGAGAAATGGTGGAAAAAATGAGCAAATATTCATGGTAAACTTATTTTTAGGACCAAATAAATAATATGACTAAAGCAGATTTTTTCAATAAGTCTGTTAGTTTTGATTGTTGGCTCTGAATTTTTATCCATGTGAAGTTATTTGTCACTGCTTCTCAGGGTGGTTGTCTTGTTGTAGATGAGGTCAGTTAAATGGCTATGATAGCTCTCCTTTCACATGTCAGCATGGAGGAAAGTTTAACTCCTGCAGTTGGTCTAGGAGACTTGCCCTGAGCAGTATGTCAAGCCTTAGAGAAGACTGGGAAGCTACAAGAGCTTGTTGTGATTCTTTTTTCCTTTCCCCTCATCCCATTTGGACAATTAGTTGCCTGATAAAAAAGGCATAATAATTCAGTGGAAGTATTTAACAGTGTGCAAAGGCCTACTAAGTGCTTTCTCCATCTTACTTCATGGCTGGGCTCATCATGCCACAGATGGACAGGAGCAGCAGTGCAGGTCCTGCCATTCCCAGTAATCCACACTCTGGGGCACTGTTATAAAGCAGAAATATCACATGAGACATACAAAAATAACAAATTATACCAATTAAGTGTTTGATCGTTTGCTGGTTTTAGTTTAGGAGTGGTTAAATTACAAGATCCCAGAAGCAGTGGGATCCAGATAACAACCTGGCCTGAGACCTCTAACACTGAGATAGAATACTGTAAAGGTCTGTTCTGCTGCAGTATTGCAATATTATATCACACATTGCTACTTCTGAGGGCTTAGTTATGATTATTCCTCTGTAAGAGAAGCAAATTCCTTTAAGTCTGCCATATTTTTCATTTAAGTTCTCACAAAATTCAAGTTTCTTTTCAAACTCTTCTAAACTTAGATACAAAGATTATTAAATTTAGAAAAGTGCTGCTGTTTATTGGATGCTCTTTATAAATGTGCTCTTAGGACCATTGTAATGAAAGTAACATATTTATGTGCAAACTGAAATTCTGCTATAATCTTATGTCATTTGGATAACTGAAGTACAACATACACACAAAAAACCCCTCAAGTACTTTTTTATATTGCCTTAAATATGGATTCAGTTAAATAATCTAAATCTTTCAGAGAATGAAATGTGTTAGACTTTTCATTCTGACACTGCACATGTACATCACCTTCAGTGTTTAATTGAAGTGCTGATATGAATCAATAGGGAAATGCAGTTGTAAATCTAGAGCTGAATGTTCAGTTGTGAACAAATTGCAGTGGTGTCTTTGAGGATGTTCATCATAATTATTATCCCTTCTCCTGAGATGAATTGAGGCCCTTTTCTCTAACATGATGTTTATCCCTGTGGACCCCTGTTCTTTCTCTGAATTTAGAATTACTCCTATTTGTGTTCCTTCTTGCAGAGGCAAAGGGCCTGGGGAGAAGCTGTTGTTTGTGCAAAGGCAGCAGTAGCATGATCCAGGAGTACTGGCTCTTCCCTTGGCAGTGGAATGGCCTTCCAGTGCTATTCACTGTGCAGTTACCAACCTCTCCAACCTCTAGTTTAAACTTCTCCTCGAGAACACATTTCAGTGTAAGGAACCACAGCGGCTTCTTGCCACATGAGCTTTCCTTGCACCCAAGCACCTGGGGAAAAAAATACCAGAGTGCTTCAGTTTTCCATATGGATCTGCTCCCAGATCGTGATAGGAGAGGTTTTACTTTTGTTTTCATGCCTTCATTCCCTTGCCCTGCTCCAATCCCGGTGTTCCCTCCCCAGCCCCGCTGCATTCTGCTGCACTGCTGCCGCCTGCTGGGAGACAGCCTGGGAAATGGGGAGGGAACATGGGACACAGTTGCTCTCTTTCAAAACAGCTTCTGGTGGTACCATCGCCTGCAACAGCCAAAGCACCTGCCTGCCCCTGGGAAACAGTGATGAGAGTCTAGAGGGGTGTGCCAGGACAGACAGGCAAGGGCAAGTGGGATACTAACAATGTTTGAGATAAACTGGGGGACTGCACTGAGCATCTTTAGGGCTTGTTTACAGAAGCACCTAATTAGTTCATTTAGGCAGTGTTTTACAGTCAGAGTAGTGCAGCAACAGTTAATCATTTTATGTGTCCCCTGATGGTGAAAAAATCTTGATAGAAATAGTTTCACACAATGCCGTGTGCAGTTTTTTCCTTACAAAAATTATTTGCTGAATACAAGTTCTTTAGTGGAACCAAGCATCTGAATGCTTATGGTAGGTATTTTTCATGTGTAGTTTATTTTAGTTACTGTTTAATTTGTCTAAAATTAAATTATGTTCTAATCTGAAATTATTAAAATTCTACAAGCGGCCCTAACATCGGTTCCATTGTTGCTACATACATCTGTAAAATAAAGCAAATATTTGATCCTTGGTCATATAATTGTTTTCTTTTAACTTGGATACCAGGCCCCTTTGTCCCAATTACTTACAAAAGTACTCAAATCTTATAGTGTTTTAAAAAGAGTTTTTTTGTATTTAGTTTAGTTGCCTAATGCCCCATCAGAGCTCAGTCCCCCAGTGCTTCTCCCAGCTTGGAAATAAAAGCGAATGCTTTGTTGGACAGAGGTTTCTAAGGTGGTGTGAACATAATGTGCTGAAACTGCAAAGTGCCTTACCATTACTTGCTGCTGCTGGGCCCATCCCTTGTTAGCCGGGGTACGAGGGACTTTCCGTCTCTTCCCTCCCTCATCCAGGAGCTGTGATCTTACATTTTTCTGTACAAACTGCAGCTTTCTATGCTTTGTGTACCTGCCAAAATCTGAGATGCACCATTCTGTGTCTGATTTCAGTTCTCCATGTATCCGGTAACTTACCCTAAGTAAGTATTATTTACCTCTTGCCCACAGGGTAAGTCAGTTTATCTCTGGAAGCTGGGGAATGTATCTAAAATGCATCAATAGTCACATCTCAGACCTGTAGACCCTGCACAGCTTAATACCGAGGGTTCTGGACATCAAGCAGGTTTGTGCTGTTGTTGGTGGCAGCTGCTCCATTTGACTTGGAGGGGACAGTGACTTACACCATAACAGCCAGAATGGGCTGCTTGGGTCACATGTAGTGCAGGAGCAGAATATAATTGAACTGAATTCTTTGCCTTGAATCTCATGCTCTTGTTATACTCTACTGTCCATAGGATTATGATGGTTCATAATGCAGAACAGATTACTTTCATAATATTGTTAGTTGTGTATTAGAAAACAAAGAAAGGTTTATCGTATTTTAAGACTTCAAAAATGTTTTGTTCAGGTTGGTGTGACTTCCACAAATGGAGACTTGAAAGGATTTATAGATCAGAACCAGAGTCCAACAAAAGGTAAGAGAATTCTATTTGTATACGTAGAAAAGAAGTGTACATTAAGACTTATTTCGCTGTATATGGTTGATTCACGTTTGGGAGACTCGGAACTTAAATGGTAGAGGTTTTATTACTGACATATAAGTGTCAGTAGAAAAGATTGGAAGATCTTCAGACTTTCAGAGGGGAAAAGAGGGTGTAGTAAAAATAATTTAATGAGAGGCTAAAATAAGCCCATTTTTTCATTCCTTCATGGTGAATAATATGCCGAATTTCCTGATTTCTACTCCACCCTTAAAGTTCCCATACTCCGTTGTCAAAATGGCAGAGAAGGTTAAGCATGACTTCATGCTTTTAAGTGTTCTGCACAATTATATTTTGTCCTGTCCTGTTTCATCTTATTACCTCTAGATTAATCACTTTTGACTCAAAAACAGTTTATGATCAGTCATAACAGCTACAATATTCCAGTAAAAATAAAGCTGCAACCCCTTATATATATTAGAAAACTTGAGGATTTACAATTCAGAAAACATTTCAATCAACCTTTCTAAGTAAAGTTTGCTGTTATCCACTGCAATAAACAAATGCATGTACTAGCTGGAAGAATGATTTTTGGCTCATGGCATCAAAATGAGAGTCTAAACAGAAAATGGCTAAAGCTTTAGTATCTTCCCAGTTTTCTAAACTTTGCAGAACATTACAGACTGATGGTAGGCCTCTGAGAATTATTTATTATGCATTGCTGATATAATTGCCCTTTGTGCTTCATTATTTTGTGATTATTGTGTCATGGTTCTAGGGAAAAAGACTAAAACAAGTGCAACGTTTTCAAATAATTTCTGAGGCAAGCAATGGATTTATACAGAAAATAATTGAATAACTTTATAAGTACAGGACAATATTGCTAGTAGTAATATCTCAGTGATCCTCATCCCACTCTTATCAGACTGTGCTCCTGGGATGATGGATGTATTATTTACCTCTATTTTGGTATATTTTCTACAATATTATGATCTAGTGAATTTTTTTTAACCTTGAGATATGATTAAAAATCACTGACATCTCTTTTGAGATATAACATCTTGTTCACAATGGCTTACTCTTCTTAGAGAATCAAATATTCCATAAAAGCTGGAAAAACTTGTATAGATACAGCCAGTGTCTAAGCTATCTCTTACTTTCAATCTGAAGTGTCTTTTACTTATTTCTTTTGGCATGTCCACTGCTGGACTTTGGAAATTAAGGAGGGGGGAAGAAACTCAGAACAAACATTCAGATCTATTGTATCTTATCAGGGCTTTGTGAGCTTCCTAATGAAGACAGTTTTTATTGTTTTATCCATTACTGAAGTTAAAATAAAGTAAAAATAAAAGCAGTTTATTGCTACATATCTGGGCCTATCTATAATGTGCCTTCATAGTATTGTTAGACTGAGGCATGATGGATTTATGATACCTTCAAGAGCAAAGGAGAGAGGCCAATTGCTCAAAGAAGGATCTTCCTGAAAGTATCAGATTTCAAGTGCTAGAAATTTTTGCTTAGAAGAGTTGCATTTAAATAATTTTTTTTCCAAATAGATAATTGTGGTGTGTGTTTGTTTGTTATTTGCCTCTAGCACAAACATACTAGTTTACAACCAATATTGCATTAAAGGAGCATTTCAGATTCCAGTGCTGAGCCATGAGCACATAGAAAATTCCTTGCAAAATGTCTTCCTTTTTAATAATGAACTCTGATCTTTTATTATACTGTGAAATCTGTTGTGTAACCCTGGGTTTACTGGGTTTAATTTTGAAAAATGCTGAACTGTTCTAGGTAAACCCACTGCTCTGCCATTTTGCCCAATAACAGTAGAGTGCAGCCTGGATCTTTGGGGATGCTGTTCCAAACTGCAGGAAGGTGTCCTGAGACACCAAGCTGGCTGTTGCTCATTCTGCAGTCTCTCTCTCTCTAGCATTAGCACCACGAGATAAGATTATGTTAAGGAAATTTTCTGTCTTTGTGTCTGTCATTAAAAATGTGTAATCAAAATAGCTAATTACTTGGCCCTTGCACTCCAAAATTACTTCCTCTGCTTGTCTTCTGTTCTTCTTTTCTTCTGTTCTTTTTTCTTCTGGCTTAACTTCCAAAATCCCTTTTTCCCCTGGACCATCTGAAGCAGTTACTCTCTTTCTGCTGTTGCAGTATCAGTTTGATCAGGCTCCATTTATCTTTCCCACCATTACCTTTAGTGTCCATGCACAACCTCCGGGTATTCTCCTGGTTTATTTTGCTACAGGAGAAGTTAATGCTCACAGACTACTTAGGTATTGCACTCTAATCTATAAGTGTTAAAATACCACTGTGTCACTTCTGCTGATTTTTGAATCTGAATTAATGTTCCCAAATAGGTTGAGGGGTTGTTTGGTTTATTTGGAGGTTCGGTTGTCTTATTGTTTCCTGTGTTTGTTGGTGAATACTGTTGTCTTCTTGCTGCAGCTTTTTTTGAGTCAGGCTTTTTAGAATGCTTTCAGTACTTTTTTATTCCTTATATAGATGATGTCTGTGAAAAGGAAGGTTTCTAGTACCCAGTGTATCTAAATGCAATACAGATTTACTAAGGAATTTGATGTTTTAAATGTGATGATTGCAGAATCAAAGCACATACGTCCAAATTTGTGATCCTCATAAAAAGATTTACTGCCTAAATCTGAAGGGAACCAGATTTTTTTTCCTAGGTGTGTCTAGAAGAAACATCACAGTGCTCAGCAGAGCATTAACTCAAGTGTTGTTCACTTGGTTTAGTGAACAATTCCTGTTCAACAGACAATTTACTTCCCTACATTTGTTGCCTTTAATTCCTAGGCAACAGGCTCTTTTGGCTAAAAGCCCTTGTTTGGAGCTTGTTTCCTCAGCTTGAAATGAATACTCATTGGATCTGAGAGGCAATGCCACATGTGGATGGCTTTTGACTAATGGCCAGAGGCCACTCGTACAAGGACCAACATTGGGTGAAGTATTTCAAGTAGCCCATGTAGCACAGTCTTCTTTCATTTAGTCTTTGGTGTTGTAGATTCTTATTGTTACAGTCAAAATTGTTCAGTTCTGGCGTGCTGGGCTGGCCATGCTTCACTTCCTTACCTGAAATTATCCGGCACACTAGTGATGAAAATTATTCCTGTAGGAGACCTGCATTTTAATTCTCGCAGAAAAACTGGTTCTGGTTCTCATTTAGTTAACGAATTCTCTTGGTTTGCTGAATGCAAAAGGGATGCTTCCTCTCAAGTTTTGGAGAACAAAGGTGGCTGTTGCTGTTCCTGGCCTTGGGAATAGGTCTGTATGTGTGTGTCAGATATTCTTCTAGTGTTTCGTCAGGGATTGTGCCTGTTGGGAGAAACTCCTGGTATGCTCCATGCTAACAAGACTGTCACACTCCTAGGTGCCAACAGAACTTTGGTGCCTAGCAAAGTTAACTGACAGGAACTAAGGTATTCCATCATTCAGGGAAAATCCTAGTCTAAGTGGCAAGATGTCTTTGTGGAGTTGGCCCATTCCGTTAAAAATATTAAGTATAATAGTTCCAGTTAGTCCTTAAACAGGTATAATTAGGTTTGTGATTGAGTTGAATAGCGACAGTTCTGTTGTGGTTTTGGGGTAATTGTTGCAAGCTGTGAATGAATTAGATCAGACAAGCAGCAGAGTTCATATTAAAAAGTCGCATGTGTAACCAGAAGAATTTAAAATTTAATCTGTTTGGGAGACATTCCCAGACAGTAATTTACACGCTTCCAGTTTTGTAATCCTGTTCATATATATTACAAAAATGGAAAATCAAATCTTTTTTCCAGTCATTCCAAGCAGAGGGCATGTCTGTATTACCACTTGCCCCATAAAACCACCTCACCTGCCCTCCGTGCATCCACATGGATGTCTGTAGCTTTGAGGGCTCCCTGCTGGTTTATACAGTCCCAAGGCTGCCTGATCTGCTGAGTGTTGGAGTTGCTTGGGTGTGAAGCCTTGTAATAAAATCAATGTTCGCAATCAGATATTACTTGCAAAATCATTTCAGTGGTCACTGGATCTTCATCAGCCCCGTTGGTTTCTGGGCGCTGCTGCCTTGGCCGCACAGCAGTGTGTGAGTGGCCAGATGGAATAGTCTGTATTTTGGGATAGCAGCGGGAATGCCGGTGTCACATCTGCACGTGTGGGGAAGGAGAGGCCACCTTAACGTGGGATGGGACTGGGCACAGCTCCTGCTGCTGGGGCTGCCAGCAGCACAGGATTCTTACGTTAAAATCTACAATGTAGACTAACATGATGGTTTCAATGAATCATACTGTCCTTAGGTAATACTTTTTTGTTACTATATTCCCAAATTCTATGAATTTACATGTTGTTCTCTGTTTATTGCTGTGGAGGGAAAAGGGAGTCCAGCCATAGACCAGTCTTGGAACAGGCTCCAGGACAGAGGATATGTTAATCATACTTGCAGAGAGATTGCTTTGGGTGGGAACCTTAACTTTTAATACAAGTTCACAGTGAACTTTGTTTCAATCCATCTTTTTATTTTGCTGTACTTATTTTTTATTAAGTCCTGATTGGGCTTATTGCACAGGACTGCTCTAATGGAATGAATTTGTTCATGATGTGCTTGAAGAGACCTGCTAAAATGACCCAGACATCAGAACTGGTTATCCATAGAGTTGTGCCTGGTACTTTTGGATTCATGCAGTTGTTAACTCCTGTAAATTTGTTTGAAATTGAGCAGTAAAAGACTGAAAATGTACTGTTCAGTTTAAGCCTAAAGTACACTGAAATATTATCTGCCCCATTTTGCTTTTTCTTTTCTACAGATCTCTTTGATTTGAGCTATTTCTAGATATGTACGTGCTTCTACAGACTATGGAATTTTTAAAAGTTAGGTTTGTGGCCCAGTAATTTTATGCAATGAATAAACAAATAAATGTCCCAAGAAAATACTTGTGTACTAATAGCATGATAATAATTCGGGTTTTCTTTATGCTGATCTTGGAGATCAGTTTATGCTGTAGTGTAATAAAGGATCCTGAGGGCACATCACTATGTTATTGCAAAATATCCTGATGGACTGCTGATATTTCACAACTCTGAACTGGGGTTTTCTGCCACAGGCTGTATTAATTTAAATGGCTATTCATCGAGACACTTTTAAAATGTGGACACTTGTTTAGAGCTCTGAACATGAAATCCAAATTACCAACACTTCCCTGGTGTTTTGTTTGGAAATTCAAAAGCTTTTTTTGTTGATGTAGGCATTGTGTGTAACCCCAGCTGGCTGGGCTGTGCTCCCCATCAGCCATGGTTTCCTTCAAACTGGCTATGACAGATTCTATAGATTCTCCAGTTGACATTGTTTCTGATTCTCTTTGCAACTAAGCTGCAGACCTAACAGATTTAGTTATACAGGAAGAAAAATCACTAAAATCTCTTTAGCTTCATATTTGTATAGAAGTGCATGTTGTTTGTGTGAAGTTAAGCTATTTAGGGTTCCACATAATGATTTAAAGTGAGTCTTGTGGGATGGTTAGTGTGTGCATGTGAGTGTACATGTATATAAACATGAATAACTTTATCTGTGACTGCTTGAAGCTGAAGATCATTTAAGTTGAATTTTTCTTTGTGCGTGCAAGTAAAAATATTGCACAAATGCCAGGAGGATTAATAATTATGTAGTGATGATCTTTTTTTAAAATATGAAATTATAGCAACACTGATTTCTCTCCATGAGAAACAGCAATTGTGGTGACTGAGGGATGGAAAAATAATTTATGCAGAAGCAAAGTGCTTTTGTTCTGAGAGAAACATACGTGCACTGGCAGATTTTTATTTTGAGTTTGCATCAGTGAGGAGCAGGCTCAGTTTGGGGTGGCTTTATGTGCAATGCAGTTGAAGCTCCTCGATGAGAGTTTTAAGTCTGTTTCTTTCCCATGTGCTTGGGTTTCCATAGGTAAATGGGAATAATGACACTGACCTCCTTTGTGCCTTGAAAGTGCTGCTGAGAAACATTATATAAGAATTGAGTATTATTATACAAATCATTCTAGTTTGATCCATCTAAGCTGACCTTTTTCATCCACGCAATGAGATTACCGTGACTCGGAGGCTGATGGGTCTCATTGTGTTCAGCTTATCACTGTACTCACTGCTGTTGTGCCATGGGACATAAATCAGTGTAATCTTTTTTGTCCCCAAATGATGGGTGTTATTAAGACTTGGCATTTATTTAGAATTTGGTCATGTTTAAAGCCTTTACGGTTGCTTTGTGATAATATATATATAGTTACTTTGACCATATTTCTGCTTTCAGTTGAATACAGAAATCTGTTGAATGTTTTGTGGCAGCTACTTCCTCCTACTTTTTCTGTGCTGTTTCATAAACAAGACTTGAAGAGATTGCTGTTGTTAGTGTTTGCTGTTCTATAATACTAGTTTGCCTTCAAAGCTTTAGAAATTACCAACTCCTCAGCAAACACAGGTGCCCTAATCTCAAGAATTTAGTGTAAAATACACCAAGTCATCGTAGCGAGCAAGCGCCTGTTCCCTCAGCTGGTTGTACTTGTGTTACCAGTTCTCACTTTATGGTGATGCTTTTTCTGCTCTGGGACTGGTCCTGGCCAGCTCCAGGTCTGGCAGTGGTTCCTGGGCTGCTGCTGTGCACGGGCTGTGGGCAGGGCAGGGTGCTCTTGGAAGCTGCATTTCTCTTTTAGAGAAGAGCAGTGACTCTGGTGATCTGGTCTGCAAGATCTGTCCCTTCAGCCTGGGGTGCTGATGTGATCTGTTTGGAAACACATTAACTTTTTGGAGCAACAACGTGAACCAACTGTCCTGTTCGCTGTGAAGGGACATGGAGAGGTGGTTTTTCCACCAATAGTATTTGTTAAATATTTGTAGCATTTGAAGTTACATGAGTATGTGGACCATAATGCTATGTTTGAGAAAAAGAAAACGATAGGGAGGGAATATTTTATTAGTAAGTGATAAAGCTTTGTTTACTTATTTTTCAGCTGCTGACAAACACTTAGAACAACCTCTTACTGCTGTAAAACTGTAAAATTTGGTTGTTCTTTCTTTCTGTCCACAGTGGATGAAAGAGACCTCACTCATTAAAAGAAACTGGTTCCTTTCTATCCTATCTGCATTTAAAAATCTACACATTCACATATTTATATTTACCCATGGAGAAATTTAAAAGGAAGAACAAAGGCAGGGAAACATTTCTTTGAGCGCTCGATCAGTTCTTAAGATGATTTTGACAGTGCTGCTGCCAAATGGGGGATTTGGGTAGGGATTAGAAGATGAAAATCTTTTTTATTGACAGCAACTTCAGCCAAAAAGACATTTAAACACACGCCATATGTAAACTGCTGTCTTTTTAAAATCAAGATCAAGTAATTTGAACGACCCTGGTATATCCTGAAGTTGCCCTAGTGGTGACCATGTACATTTATCTGCGGAGCCCTGTAAAGGAAGGCACAGTGCAGCAGTGGCTACTAATTGAGCTGCTGTGCTGACTGCATAGTGCTGTAAGTCTGACACATCTCACTCTTATTCTGTGAAACATGACATTCCAGTGTCTCTTGCGGGGCAGGAAGTGTTGTTGGAGGCAGCTCTGTGGTGGAGCCCTGTGGTAGAGCTGGAAGCCAAACCTGACATCTCAGAATTTTACTGCACTTTGCCATGTGACCTTATGCTGTCAGCACCAGAGAAAGTAATTTATTTCTTTTCCCTGGTAAGAAGAGGGACAAGAACAAATAATATGAGAGCTGATCTTGGAGATAACAGGGTCAAAAGTTTCAGCTGCAGCAGAAAAGAGGAAAATTCCTACAGCAGTACTGGGAAGTGACACATCATTGATTGCAACAGCCCGCAGTGAGGGGGGAGATTGGATTTTGATGAGAATATGCTGGCACAACTTGGGAAATCCCAGGCAAAATCCTCCTGCAAAAGTAAAACTGACAAGTAGGAGAACTATTTTGAGCTCAGAATGGGAACACAGTGTATGTAAATCATGAATTGCTGTTTTGTGCACTCTGGCGCTACCTCACAAAAGATGTTTCATAATAGAGCAAGGATTTCCTGGGGGGGTGAGTTTGGGATGGTGTGGTTGTAAGTTTGTTTTTCTAGGTGAGTGAGGTGACTGAATAATTTATTCATTTTGTTGACTAGAGAAACAAGCTGTTTCTGAAGATGTTTTCAGATACAGATCTGCCTCTTGGAAAATTTACACAGAACAAGAAAACATCCTTGCCTCAAATTGTATGTATTTCTCATATCTCTGATTTTTTTTTTATAAAGGAGAGACTTTGCATATGTCTACATCTTTTCTACTTCTGTGCTGTAACTACAGAGGATAAAATCTTTTTCTATCAATTGTGTTGCTCCTGCTTGCAATTGCAGAGAAATTACATTATTGAATGCATGATTTTTCAGTTACCCCATGGCAGAACATAGGTGTGCTAGCATAACTTGTAAAAGAGAGACCATGATTCAGGACCAAGTGAGAAAAGTGGGCAGTGGAGGTGAACTGGTGATGTGAGGAAAGACCAGGGATGTCTAATATCAGCTTGGGCCCATGTGGGCTGAGCTGAGTGTTGGCTGCCTCCTGTGGGAGGAGGGCTGGTGTCTGCTGTGCTGAAGGAACCTGTCACCTCAGATGCCCTCAGTTGCTGTCTGCAGTGCCAGAGTGTTAAGGAGTTCTCCAGGAGCCAGTCCTGGTCCTCGTGACTCAAGACCTCAGCTAGACTCAGGCTGACTCTGGATTACGAGGCAGTGGCAGCTCTTCCTTACATTTGGTTGTGCCTGCAGACCCCCCACTGTCCCTGCCCCTTTTGAGCAGGGCTGTGTGTACAAATGGGGGCTGGTGTTTGATCGATTCCCAACTCCCTTGCTTTGAAGATGTCCCAGAGAAAGCTGCTGCTGCTGCCACAATGTCCATGGATAAGCCAGTGATCTCACTGCTTGGAGTGGCTTGTGCACAGCAGTTGGAGCACTCCTGGGCTGTAACACACAGTAGTGCTGCAATGACCATTTTGATTAAAACATTCAGTCCAAATAATCAATATACAGGATGCAATTTGGGATAGAGGAGGAACAGCAGTATTTTGAGGCTCTCAGCGTTGAGCTGTGTGAAGGCAGGATGGGTTAGATCCGTAAGCAGTCTGGGATCACAAAGATGATAAACATCTTGGGATGAGAACATGGTGGCGTGGTTGGCTTTATCTTGGCATCCAGCTGCCTGCTCTGCTACTTTAGGTAAGTTGTAAAGGCATCACTTACTCCGTCTGTACAGTGGCAGGCTGTGATTTGCTCACTGCAGTGGTGTTTACAGAACACTCTAGTATAGGTGGATGAGGAATGGTTAAGGCTAGGGAGGTTTATGGATGCATATTTTCTACACGTGCTTGTGATTATAAGTAGGATTTGTATGCTGGCTTCTTGTTGAAGTATTCTCATTAATTTTAACTTCTAATGCTGAGGTATTGCAGGCTGTGTGCTCTTCGTCTTAGGCAAGAATAAATAAATTGTTTCTGGAAATAAAATAAGTTTAATTTTAAAGGTAAAATAGTGAAGGTGTAGTTTGATGAGGTGTCCTTGTGACATCTGCTGAAAGGTCTGGAGGCTGTTACATGAGGGTGTGTTTGCAGTGAATGAGGCAAGAAAGCTAATCTGGTTCCAGAACGTTGAAGCGGTGTGAGAATTTGCCAAAGTGGTTTTCACAGGTTACTAAGGCAGTAATTTAAACCTCTCTTTTTACCACTCTCTTTAGGTAATATTTCAGTAATTACATTGCCAGTTTCCAGCACCAACTCTCCGACTAAGATTTTGCCAAAAACCTTAGGACCAATCAACGTGAATGTTGGACCCCAAATGGTAAGTGTTGCAACCCTGGTAATGCCAGCTTGTGTAACTGCCTGTGTGACTTCCTGTTGGTGTAACGAAGAAACACGAAAAACAAAGATGTGAACTGTGTGAGGAACTTGCTGCTTCCTGCCCCAGCCACAAAGTGCCCCACCTGGGTGGGAGGGGGGGGACATGGGGGCACAGCAGGCTCAGCATCCCAAAATTGCCACTCCCAACAACGCTCCTGTGTTTGCCCTTGGGGGACACCCATTTGCCTGGCTTTGAGTGGAAATTAAAACACTTTTTAACAAAAGTGTATTAAGGAAAAAAAAAATCTCATTAAGAATGTTATTGACACTCTCCAGCATTGCCAGAGAGTGCCTCGGATGTGCCACGAGAGATTTAACTTGTTGAAACTACTCTTCTTTTCCTGTCAGTGATAACGGTATATGGGCATATGTTGACATTTCAGGGATTTTGGATCTAGTTTAAAAAAAATTTAGGTTTTCTGGTAGCCAGAGAGCTAAAAAAGCAATACCTAGAAACGTGAACAGTTTCTAGTGACTTGATGCCCACCTGCCAAGCCCTTAGCCTGAGTACAGAAGCATTTGGTATGTTTTATAAGTAATTGTGTTGGGCCTTTTTCCTGTCAGCATTACTACTGTTCTTTAGTGGGTTGCACCAAAGGACAGCAGTACACCAAAGGGGCACACACATTACAGCCACCCCCCCATGGCATTCCCTGCTGTGTAGAGCTCTCCATCTGGAGCACTGGGCACCGGCTGCCAGGGAACAGCCCTGGAACGGCCCTGGAACAGCCCTGGAACAGCCCTGGAACAGCCCTGCTCAGTGCGTCAGTGCTGATGCACGTCTTGTGGAGCGTGTGCCCTGTAGCATTGCACTGGAATAGTTCTGCCACAGAAGATGTTCTGTGAGTGCAATAAGTAGCCCAGACCAGGGCAGAGCAGTCTCTTAATGCAGTTCCTACTCTTACAGGTGACTTCTCAAGGCCCTGCTTTTGGTTTAAGTGAGCCCTAGTTGCAGTTTTTCTATAGCAGATAGAAGTTGCAAAAGCTACTACCTGGTGTGAGACACACAATTTTTATTCTTCTTTTCATTTTTTCATTCTTTTATTCTACTGTTTTGCAAGGATAGGTCTATATTCAGAAAACATTTTCTTATTAAGTAGCCATTAAAGCAGGCCTTCTAGGACACCCAGGGTATGGCTCTGTTATGCCAGGCCATTGAAAGGAGAATGCCCACAAGCTCTCAGCAGTGCCAGTGTTAGCGCTGCCTCGGCCTCCCACCTGTGTCAGCAACACCCTGCTGCTGGGAGGGGCTGTTGGCTTTGTTTAACCACTGCTCCAGGTCCTTCAAACCAGCACAGCCCCCGGGATCAGTGAGGTGGCTGAACGGGGACCATTGGTCTGAGTCCCCCGGGCTATGGCTGTGCCAGCGGTGGAGAGGGCACTGTTTGCTGGCCGGGTTCTTGGGTACGACTGTTTGGTACCGTTTCTTTAGATTCAGTCCGTAGGTGTAAGTTTAACACCCTAAGTGTTACTGATAAAGTGTTAGTGCTTGTTCCCAGGGGCCGCCAGGTGGCACTGCGGGCCGGGCGGGAGCGGCCCCGACACGGGGACCCGCGGGGTCACGGCGGGTAACACAGAGGCGGGCACCTCTGGTTCTCCGGGATCCACCAGGAAATACATCACTTGTGCCACTGCTTCGGTTTTTCTAAATTTCTGTTTTCACTTGGTTCTGCCGAGCTATCCGTTTACAAAAAATAACTGGGATGAATTTATATCTTTAAGACAAAAAAATACATATGTGTTATGACGGTGTGGTGTCAGGAGGGATGTGAAGTAACAATGAGCTAAGGAAATGGGAGATTCTTCACATATCATTTATTTCTGCTTGTTTAAACAGTATTGATGGATACCAAACAAATTCTGTATACTTATTTGTTGCATATGTGTGTATATATACACAGACACGTTTGCTGTATATATACACACTTGCTATGTATATATACACACTTGCTATGTATATATATATATGCTGTATACTTACAAGGTTGTTGGATAAGTTAAATAGTAAAGGAAACTACAATGTTTAGTCCAGTCAGTACTAAACATGTTACTTAACAAATGGAGTAAAGTAAAATAAAGTTTTAAAAAGTGAAATAAGGTATATGAGTAAAAAGCACTGCCCAAGAAACCTTGGTATGAATCTTATCATACTGGAATCAAAGTAATTAAATGTGTTTTATTTTAAAGATTAAGTAATTAATGCTGTTTGATCTATAAATACTATCTAAATTCTTCTGGTGACCTACTTTGAAGAGTGAACTTGGATGTGATTTAAAAGTTGAGACCAGGTGTCTTGGTGTTAACCACTGTACCTACAATTTCACCAGGTTTGTGTAAATGTAAATTCTATCTACAGTACAGACTTTATGTTGAATTCCATAGGTACAGTGCTGTATTATTAGCTTGTCAGAATGCCTTGGGATCTTGTGAGTGCTAGAAACTGCAGGGAACACTTTGCCTGGAGCTCGGTTTGTCTTTGGTACCAAAGACAATTACAAGAGACAAATCCATTGGAAAGAAAGAAGGTTTTATTGATTACAGGGATCAACACATTGCCTGGATGTACTCGTGGAGAAACAGCTGGGTGTCTATAGGTACAGATCCTACCTGCCATACCTAGGAATTACTTCTATTTGTCTAGTTCTTGACCATGTGAATAATACAGTAATATGGTACAATTAGAAAACTTAACAGTGTTGTAATTACTGTATGAAGATCTTCTGATGACATCTCTTCTGTATATTTTGACTGCAGCTTGCTTCTGGTACAGAATTATTACTGCTTTTCTTAGTGCAATGCTTAGTATTTGGGGCTGTGGTAACCTCTCTTTTCTTAAGACAACAGTGTTTTTTATTCCTAAATTTTACAGATCATAAGCACACCACAAAGACTGACCAATTCAGGGAGTGTTCTGATTGGGAGTCCGTATAACCCACCTCCAACAATGGTCACACAGACACACATAACAGAAGCTTCTGGCTGGGTCCCAGGGTAAGACTTTTACCTTATTTAAAGATGTCTGAGGGCCTTTTCTGATCTTTTCTGTTATTTATACTGTTGTATCTGTGTGTTGGCTTACAGTTTCTAGTTCTTGCAGAGCTAAAAGGAATATGGAGTGTACTGTCTAGCCTCATATGCACTTCTGATGTCTGAAGCATGTGAACACGAGCTACAAGAACTGGTCACTTCACTGTCTGCTTTAATTGTGGTTGGTGGCAGTGTCTGTTTCTTTGTGAAAATGGAGTCGCAAATTCACGAGTCCTGTTATAACAAGCTTTTATTTTTTTCATGAATTCATGGTTTATTCAAGTAGTGCTGCTGTTGAGCATAGCAAGTGGGTACCTGCAGGGGGAGAGACTGTCAAAATCACTTCAAGAGGCAATTAAGAATAAACTCTAATGGAAAATTTTGAATGTAATCAGTGTGGTATTTTTATTACTATTTTACATTAGCAACACGTTCCATGGGTTCTGAGGTACTCCAGAGTAACATGACATTCTTTATCTCTTCTAATTAAATCTGGTCTTTACAGTATTTCTTGGTATTTTGTTTTAATACCAGTACTGCTGAGCTTAGCTGTATCAAAATAAAGATGTAGAGCTTTGCCTCTGAAAAAATAATTTATTTCTGCATCTAGGTTAATTTTTCTAATCAGTGATGAATGTCAGTAGTACCTTTTCGGCTTTATACATGAGAAATGGAGCATCTAAGAAACAACAACTCTGTAAGCAAGGACTGTCATAGGCCTGTACTTCCCCATCACTGTATTCCCACCACAGAGTCGATAAACTGCAGGCCCAGCTGAGCAGTTTTTAAGCTTTATTATTTTACTGACTTTGTGTTCATTTCCTGAAATACTTTTTGAATGCACTCAGTTCTGATTTTATTTGAAAAAGGAGTTCACAAAGATTACTTTGTTTCTCCACATTTTGTGAAATGTGGAGGCCAACCAGATGTTCTTTCAGTACCCAGAGGAGGGACAAGCTCTACTTGTCACAGCAACTTGCTAAACCAGAGAATCAACACCCATTGCTTTCCTAAGCTTCATCCAAACCCAGTGATGGGGGTTCCCAGAGCAGCCTCGTTGCAGAGCATCAACCTGCACCACCAAGGAGAAGAACCATCCTTTTGTTTGTTGACTGTCAGAGTCGAGACAGAGGATTTCCGAAGAGCCTGACTCCTGTTTCAGCCATTTGAGCAAGATGACTCCAGGCAGACCAGTTAATACTGATCTGTGCAGAAGTCCATACCACAGGTCATGTTTTCATCTGAGGAACAGAGGTGAGGAGGGGTCTGTGGTGTTGCTGAATGGAGGCAGTGAGCCCTTGCTGAAGACAGTTCCACAAGACTGCAAGTCCAGCCTACTTGCTTTACCACATGGACTCCAAATTATTTCCAAAATCAAATGGGATGAGCATATTCATTCTCAGGGCTCCACACAGCCCCCAGCAGCCTGGTGCACAGACCAGGGGCCAGCTCTCCTCTCGCTCTGCTCCAGGGCCCTGCCCAGGGAAGTGCTGCAGCCCCCGCCCCAGCTGCACTCAGCCCCCAGTTAAGCACCATGGACAGGGATCGCCGAGGCAGAAATCCCACTGCTGCTGCCCAGGGAGAGGCCTCCTGTGCTCTGCACTGCAAACCAAGTGGCTTTCAAGGCACAGGGCTTCAAATCCATCGTTCCTGTAAAATGTCCCTCACAGCAGTGTCAGGTCTCCAGCTGTGAGTCTGCGCTGTGAGCCCGCTTTGGAAACACAGGGAAACAGTGGAAACTTCCCAACACTCTCAGGCAATGTACCTTGTGTGAGCTGCAGGAATAAATGCAAGTCTGGGACACAGCTCCTGTTTGCTGTGGGTGTAAATGGGATGATAAGGAACCACCAGTGACTGCAAACTGCTCGTCCTGTGCAAAATTCATGCCAGCTGCTTCCTCAGAGTCTCTCTCTTCAGCTCTGTCTGCATCAGCCCTAAACTAAACATGTTTAGTGGTTTACTTTGATTTTTGTTTAAAGATTTCAGAACATTCAATGGCCTGAAAATACAGGATATATGCTAGGCACTGTTTAAAGACATTTTTTGTTCCACATGGAGGAATTTTAAATAGGAATTTTCAAAGGAGCCCAGCTTCTCCTTTTTGATGGACTTTGGTTATCTAGCTCACATCAGCACTTTTGTAGTTCCAGGTGAAGTGACTTACCTAAATTTATATGGAAAAAGCATGGTAAAATTGGGGATAGAACTTGTCTGGCAGTGAGCTCCAACAACCTCCTCCAAAAGCCCTAACCACCTTCTCTCAGATTTTGTCAATCTCTGTGTGTCAGATTTTTCCCTTTTGGGAAACATGTAACAGCAAACACCGGATCCAGCAAGGCCCTGCATACTGTGATTTTAGTGGTCTGTAGATATGATGTTATTTTCATCTTAAGTTTGAATTGTCTTTTCTTAGGGAGCGAAAACGGACTCAAGAAATCATAGAGTCAGATTTTTCAGAAAGGTGAGTATTGCTGAACATGTGTTTTATGTGCACAGTCATACCTGTTTTACTTCAGATCTGCCCTTCAGAGAGATGGGTGTCCAGTTCCCACTTTCACTTTTCACTCCTTCACATAAAAGCTGTGTGGATCTTATTCCTTGTAGTTATAATTCATTCCTTTTAGCTTTATCACTTCCTGATAAATAAATTTGCTGTTACAGAAGATACCGGGAGTTGTGAAAAACAGATTTTCAGAAACAAGATTGTTCTAGTTTTCCATGTGACAAATACTTGCAAACAAATGATCTTTTCCTTTGCTTCTGAAACTTTTTTTTAAAGCATTCAAGGTGGTTTTATTTGTTTACCTGTTGAGGTTGATCAAATTGAATATCTATGTAGGGATTGGAAGTGTTGGGGTTTTTTTTTAATCTTCTGGTGTTCCTATTTTTTTTTTTTCTTCTGTGTTCTGTTTTCTTAAATATGTTCTAAATTTTGAAAATCATTCTTTTACGTTAATATTTTAATATTTTCCTTAGCTTGTTACTGCTGGCAGAACTAAGCCTTTTTCTGTAAAATAACAGATCTCCCTGAAACATATTACCAAATGAACTTTTCAGACTGTAATTAAAAAAACCCCCAAACCCAAAAACAACAGAGCTGAACTTTTTAAAGGCTTCTGTTGTAATCCACATCCAAATCTAGTTTGTGTGAGAAAACCAACTGCTCCTGTTTTTTTCTATTACTATTAGCTAAGCTCTTGCTTTTCTGGAAGAAGAAGGTGAATGGAAAATAACCCTGACAGTTGCCAGTTGTTAATTTGGCACCATAAAACTCAATGAATATGTACTTGTTCTCCACTAAAGACATTCTTGTACCTCTGTCTTAACTATGATGGCACATAGTTTAATTCCCCTGATGGGCAAGTTTAGTATCTCTTGCTGTATTTTAAATATTTAAATAGGGGTGTCTGAGCCTTTCTATTTTAGGCACACGCATGAGAGATCCCCATAAATCTGGGTTCCAGGCACATAAACACCCGTGAGATTTTTTTGGTTGTTCTTTTGTGAAACTACCTGGAGATGAATTCCAAATCTATTTTTAAGCATCTTCTCGCAGCATGTGTTCAAATACAACCCATGTAGAAATAGCCAAGGAAAGGAAAAGGGCTCCAGTGCATTTTTTACCAACTTGTAAGAAACAAGAAACTGATGCAAAAAAGCAGAACAGTTTTGGTTTTAATTTAAATGGTCCAGATTCCCGTTGCAAAAGGTAGACCCTTTACTGTGTAACACAGTAGCTTATTAACATTCAATGTATTAAAATAATATTTTTCTCTTTCCAGTAAGAGAAGCAAAAAAGGAGATAAAAATGGGAAGGGTCTGAGGCATTTTTCAATGAAAGTTTGCGAAAAAGTTCAACGTAAAGGAACAACTTCGTACAACGAAGTGGCTGATGAGCTGGTGTCAGAGTTCACAAATTCCAACAGCCACTTGGCTGCAGACTCGGTAAGCGAAGGGGGTGAAACTGTTATACCATTACAGATTTGTCTTGTTTAGCATGGGGTTCTGTTCCTTCTGGTTCTGCACTATCCTGCCACAGTCCCTACTTTCCTTCACTTACTTAACTGCTTCTCAAATATAAAGACTTATCCTCAGAAATTCAAAAACAGAGAATTAAAATGAAGAATTGAACTCCCTCTAAATTATAAACAAAGTAGACAAGTCCGCCAAAATAATTAACTTTAAGAAAAGGCTACTCTTGCACCCAACATGTGTGGTCTTGTCTGGCTTTTCAGTAGTGACAGACTTGCCATGGTGGGAATTTCCTGCACAGATGCTTCCAGCAGGCCTGAAGCTTCCACCTGTAGCCAGACATGCTCATGTGGTATCCAAGGAGCAGCACAGGTGAAGGATCATATTTTAATAGCACTCTGAACTTGAACTGCTATTTTGGCATTTTATCTTCTACATATCTAGGATGTGCTCAATTGTCTATCCTTTTTTAATTCTTTCACTGTAATTAATGCTGAATTGTTTTCTTAGCAGGCTTATGATCAGAAAAATATTAGGCGGAGAGTTTACGATGCCCTCAACGTCCTGATGGCAATGAACATCATTTCAAAGGAGAAGAAGGAAATCAGATGGATTGGCCTTCCTACAAACTCAGCTCAGGAATGTCAGAATCTAGAGGTAAGGGGAGGTACATGGGAAATTCTGTTTAGTTCCCAGGTTGTGATAATGGAGTTGCTCTTCTTTACAAGAGGGTTTTTTTCTCAGTTTGGAACTGATTGGTTTTGATTCTTGCACACTATGAAAATACAACTTTTGATATTGGAATAAACTGAAAGGATATGTTTGATAAGCTTAGTTCAGCTTTGTTTATTTAGTATATGTTACATAAAGTTTTTTTAAACCCCAAGCTGTTTACCTAACAAAAATGGACAGTGGTGTAATAGCTTGAATTAACCAGAAGAAAGTCAAAAGAATAGAAGTCCAATTCTCTATTAATGTCTGTACTTGGAAATATGATTCAAAGGAAATTAAATTGAAAAGTAATTCCTGCTAGGGTGTCAAATACTAGTTATGAACTGCCAGAAAAACAAAAAAGAAGTTTAACTTATCGGTTATTTCCATTATTTTTCCAGCAGGCTAAGAGTTACAGTGTTTTTTTGCAGGGATGCCAGAATTGATATGCACAAATGTTGCTTGTCCTTCAGGCCAAATGTGCTATAAATAAAACCACAAGTCACTGTATTTACTGCAGCGTGCTGTAATGGCTGTTTGCAAATACATCTTAATATTTACTAGCTTTGTGATATTTGTGCAGTAGGTATCTTAAGAGGTGGGTGGCGCCTTTCCAGTAGAGAACAGCTCTTTTTGTGCAGTCATTTACATCAGTTGTCTTTCTAGCTGTGGTAATAGAAAAGCTTTTACTGTTCTTGTCCATTACAGCACTTGGCAAATACACTTCCCCAAGGAGAATGCATGTGCTCAGTCATTATACTCCAGGGTGGCTTCTTTAAATTATGGATAAATTTACCCTTTGCATACATTCATGTGAATGCATTCTCTTCAATATAGGTTATTGTTACAAATATAGAACTTGTGTTATCTTCAGTGATCATATGTGATTCACTGTTTCAGGCTCTAATTACATATGCACAAAATGGAAGCCAGGCATATTATTTTTAAAAACGTTGCTTCCTCTGACATAATAGGAGAGAATGTAAAATACAGCTACATTTTTATGGTGTGAAAATCAGAATTAATTTTGCTTTTAAAGCTGTACAAATTGCCAACTCTTCTTACTGTGTAAATCCTAGTAAGATTACCAGTACAAAAAAATTGTTATATAGAAACCATGCCTAAATGATATCTGCACTGTTTATTGGTTTTAAGAATCCCAGAAAAAAAAGTCATTTACTGTGCTCTGAAGGAAGCATTTTAAACATTGAAGTGTGTGAGGAGGGTACCACCACAGAGCGACACTGTAAATAGGACAGGGTGGTTGGGCCAGCTGAGTTTTAAAAAACTGCATCATTTATTTTCAGTGGTTGAATGAAGAGGTAATTTAAGGGTTTAATATTTTGGGGAGCAATGATACAGTGCTGGCACCAACAGGATGAGGAAGAACCCCTTGTAACTATGATGACACTTGTCCAGTTCTCTCGTATTGCCCTGGAGGACATTCCAAACACTGCTGTACTGCAGGGCCCGAAGGCATCCAGCACTCCAGCTCTCCCAGACACTCCACACCTGGGGAGGGATGGCTTGGCCCCATAAACTGCCATTAACAAAACTCTTGCAAGAGAAGGATTCTGTGCTCATATTGAAAATGTTACCTCTACCCCCTTTTTGGGGTAGAGGTAATTGCAAGATTTGTTGCTGCAATCTTGTGAGTTTAATGGAGTCTCAAACAAAAAGAGGTCACTGGAAAGGTGGAGGTGATGATCCTGAGCCCAGCCTCCAAACATTTATGTCTAGCAGGTTGCAGTTAGAACAGTGGGACGTGCACAACTGCCAAAGAGTGGAGGGCAGAAGGAAAAAAACCCCGAAAATAAAAAACACAAACCCCAAAGCACCCCCTGGAGCAAGTGTTTGATTTGGTGCTAATTGGCTCTCAGTTCACAGTAGGGAAGAGCAATGGGTGGGGAGATAATAGTCTCCTATAATAATTAATTCCTTACTGGAGTTAAAACTGTTGACAAAGAAAGAAATTACCGTTTGACAGACCTGTTTACTGGAGAATCTCATATGACCAGGCAATTCACCCTGTTTTCAAAGAAAGCCTTTCAGTTTGCACAATGGAACAGATGAGGTAACTAAGGAAATATCTTGATGCATTTACATTTATCTTTTAAGATAGAAAAACAGAAGCGGATTGAAAGGATAAAACAGAAGCGAGCCCAACTGCAAGAACTGCTGCTGCAGGTATATTTAATTTTAATTTTTTTCTGTAAATGAAAGTACATTTCCTAAACCCACACATTTTCATACAGATGCAGTCAGATATAAGAAATCAGTAGACAGTGAGTGGTGTCACAAACAGTACCTGTTTAATAACTTCCAGAGAAGAATTTCAAAACTAGTTCTTTAGAGAGAGAAGTGGGTGATAAAGGAGAGGGGAAAGAGAATACAGATCATGGGAAGAGGGGGGATTTTTGTTAACTTTTGTTTCAGTGTAATGAGCTCCTAGTCTGAGGTAATAATGCTTAAAAAGTACCAGAGAAGACCTCGGACTCCAGTGCCCTTTCTAAAGAAATGGGGAAGCTTTAGTGCTCCTTTGTTGTTTCTTCTCCAGGGAGTGTGAGTGGGACATAGTCATTAGGATATGTGTGAGAAATTTGCCTTTAACTTCTGTTCCTGGTGAACTTCACTGTGCAAAGAGAAAATCAGGCCACAACTTACTTTTTGACAAAATAAGGTACTGAGAGTTGGTAAATAAGACCTATGACATTTCATTTCTTGGAAACACTGATATCTGCTCTTTTATTGTCAGTGATCTTTTTTTTTTTTTTTTCCAGCAAATAGCATTTAAAAACTTGGTACAAAGAAATCAGCAAAATGAACAGCAAAATCAAGGCCCTCCATCTTTGAACTCCACAATACAGCTGCCCTTCTTAATAGTCAACACTAGCAAAAGAACAATTATAGACTGCAGCATATCAAGTGACAAGTGAGTGTTTATGGAATCGATTTTTACAATTTTATTTTCTTTACAGACTGGAATTTTTCTTAAAACAAACAAGGGAAATTTTTCTAGCTTACTTAAAGTAATTATTGTATTTTATATTTGCAACTGTTGCTCCATGGGGTTGCTTGTTGTTTTGGTTTGGGTTTTTTAATATTTAATGCAACTGCAGGAGTAATAGGAATGAGTTTATCAACACTGCTTTACAAGTTAAGAAAGGTCAACTGTCACTTTGTGAAAGGCACTTCAGGCTGACATTTCAAAGAGTGTCCACTGCACAGAAGAAATAACTGAATGAAACTATATACCAGGACAGCATCACCTTTTCATGAAGCCATGGTACTGCTTCTGAATATTTACTCTTCATATGCCAGAAAACTCTATACAGTCAGAAACAAAGGTGATCCATGTGGCACAAAAGTAACGTCCTGGAGGTGATGACAACAACTTTGAAAGTGTCTTTTAGCACCAAAAAAGGGGCACTTAGTTCTTTGAAGGAAATTACATAGAAATTTGAAAGACTGTCTTTGTAAGCAAACTGCTATAGTTGCATTTATATTAATTTGAAAATATTCCAGTTACATAATTCTGGTGCTCTTCATCCTGTGAAAATATGGCTGAAGTGTGAGGTGCTGTTACTTTAACTGGTAATCGGATCACAATAGTTTATCAGCTGAGAATAGCTGGCTTTGCTTTAATACTGTAGATTACAGATTTCACTCTTGGTGTGCAAATCCTGGACTGAACTGTGTCAGGCAGCAAAAATAGACAAGCTCTAGTAACCTAAGGACCAATAGGCAAAACAGCAATACTATTAAAAGTTGAATTTTTGTAGAAAATTGGACTGAAGTCCAATACATTCTGTGACAAAACTTTTGGAATACTCCCATCAGCACTGCAGTTCACCAAGCTGGGAATTTTAGGATCAATTTTGGTTTAGCACAATTATGCCCTTATTTTATAGTCAGACTATATAGTTCTTTTGAACAGGGCTCTATATTGAGCTTTGAAGTTGTTAAGAAGTTGAACAATTCCATATTGAAACTTCAGAACTGTTGCTTTGAAGTTGTCAGAGGTTAAACTGGCATCTGGGATCTAGAGCAGTGTAGCACACACATAACAGCCTCCAACTGTATGAAAATGCTGCTACTAAAAGTGAGCACACCAAAATTATTTAAGTTGTCAATACTTCAGTTTATATAACCTGCTTTGGTATTACTGTCATCTGGAGGTCATGAAGTGTACGACCCAAATTAAACGAGCCTTCCACTGTGGTTATTATTTGTGCAACTGATTAGTGGCAGCAGCAATATGTAGATAAACAGTGCCAGAATCTGCTCTGTTTTAAGCACTGTTACATTGATCTGTTTAATAAGGCAGTTAGCAAAAGTGGGCACTCAGTTTGGAGAATTCACGTCCTGTAGTTTATTGGAGAGTATTTGTGCTGCTTAACTCCATTACTGGTCAGCTTGAGTGCTTGCCCTGCACTTGGTTCCAGTCCCAACAGCCCACTCTTTAAAGGGCTTTCATTTTTCTTTCTTCTCCAACTAACATTTATATAAAACATTGATGTGAGTAAATCCAATGAAGAACAAAGCTCACAGCATTAGCTGCTCAAAGTTGTGTTTACAGAGGATCTTCTAAAGGAAAGTAATTGTTTGGAAAAGTTGTACATATGAGGGTGATGTCGTATCATGAGGCACATAAGTTTGGGTCCTCTAAGCTTTTTCCTATGCAAGAACAGGCTTTATCCAGCCAAAACAGAATGAAATTTCTCCCAAATAAAAATGAGAGGTTATTGGGCAAGTTTTGTTTAGAGTTTGAGAAGGTAGATGGGTGCCAAGCAGCATACTGGGAATGGCATTTCTGAAGTTGGAGTAGGAAAAGCAAAGTCTTCAGGTAAAAGGAAGTAGTTATAAATTATATTGAAAAGATGAAGCACAAGAAGTCCCAAGGTACAGTGACACATTTTCCCTCTTAACGTAGTTATGCTGGAAGGAATACAGGTGCAAACCCAAGAGATTTTACAAGGAATACGGGATGAGTCATAAAAGAAATGGTGCCTGGAACTGACAATTGCACCCAGCACAAAGCATTATGGCACCAAGTGAAAATTCTGTGCACAGACACAAGAGCTGTAACACTTCCGAGCTTACTGGCTCCAGGTATAGGAAAGCTAATATTAGGAAAAAAAGCCTGTCAAGGAAATGGGCATGTGACATGAGCTTGGAGAGCACGTGGAAGACCCACCAGTGAGTTATCTTTCAGAGATTGTATCTCATGGATGGGATAAAGGTCTTGTCAGCAGCAAATGAGGGACTGGGAACCAGCCTTATGTTGTGCTGCCTGGAGCAGCACGGTCCAGGCTTTTAATAGCCTGTGATGTAGCTTAAGGCCAGTCTAGATGCCCCTGCTTTCCTTAAAGCTGTCTTAAGTTTGTGATACAATTAAGTATCACAATTTCCACTTTTATATGCAATCAAAAACATTTTCAGAGTCCTGCAGCAGAAGTGGTGTGTTCAGGACTGAACAGACTGCTTTGCTAGCTGCATCCAAAAAAGCAAAATTATACCAAGGTAAATAGGTCAGTTCACAGGAGGAGTGTTGCACAGTAGAACAGAAAGTGAAATGTAAAACAAAGCAAAAACAAAATAGTTATTTTGGTGACAGGGCTGCAGGTGACCTTATTGGCTTTAGTGCAAGTGAAGGTTCATGTTAATAAGGCCTTCCTCTTCCCCTTTGAAACTACTTAATGAGATTGAAATTTCTAGACTTTCTTCCTGCAGTGGTGAAATTACTTTAATTGAGAAAGTGCCATTTTAAACCCTGTAGGCAGGAGAGAGAAAGCATTTGTTGCAGTTCTCTTTCCCTAAGGACCCTTTACATAAAATGAAGAATCTAGACACTTACCTCAGTGCATACCAAAAAAAACAGAGAAAGAATAAGCAAGAAAAGCACAGCTGTGCTCTTTTCAAAACCATCTCACTTTTAATTTTTTACATGCAGATTTGAATACCTCTTTAATTTCGATAACACTTTCGAGATTCATGATGACAGTGAGGTGCTGAAGAGAATGGGAATGTCCTTTGGGCTCGAAGCAGGCAAGTGCTCAGCTGAGGACCTAAGAACTGCAAAATCACTGGTGCCAAAAGCTTTAGAAGGCTATATCACAGGTAAGTTAGATGGGACTTTGAAATGTTGTTCTGGATCAAATCCATAACCTTGGTTAACTGAAGCAAATTTAATTATATTAACCTAAGTTTTATGGGACCTAGCAGGGTTGGTATATGAACCAGTTGTTTTGCTGTTAATTCTGGAAGCTATATCATAGTTGTCCTGTAAATTTAATTCACACTGATTTATAACAACGAACTTCTAACCGAGCTACATTATGAAGAAAATATTTCTTAAATAACTAAATTGATACCAAGAACAGATTTTCATGCATTGGTATTAATTTTGAGTAACTGGATGTATGGAGGAGCAAACTGGAAGAAGGCAGCTCCTCCCAAGCTGAGGAAAAGGAGAAAAAAAAGAGCATCTTGAACGAGTTGAGTGTAATCCCTCAGGTGCCAGCAGATGCCATCTGAGAACTGAGCTCTAAATAAATCAAGAGGCTCCGAAGGCTTTGGAACAGGAGTCCCATGCAGAGGCTTTTACCTCCCCTGTTAGAACTGGTCATGCTTAAACAGACTCAAACCTAGAACTCACTCAGTGTTGCATCACTGGACTAGAGCTGCTAAAATTTGTCATCACTTCCTTTAGTTATTGTCAGAGTGTGTTCTTCTTGCTCTACCCACAGCTTGAACTTAGCCCAACATTTTCTCAGGTTTCTGGAGGGACTTTATCTGTAAAGGAAGTGTTACCCAATGAATTCCTGTGTACAGACCTTGGTTTGTGAGCAAAGGGAGCAAAGCTATTGCCCTGACTTCTCTGGTCTTGTTTAAATTGCAGTAGTATAAAACTGTGTCTTTCACAGGAAGGTTGGAAACTTCAAACATTTCACTTAATTTTTTTAAAACTTTCCTAAAATTGATTTCCTCCAGTTGGCAATATTTAATCTTCATGTCAGGATCTTTAAAATGCAGGCTTTATATTAAAAAAGAAAAGGCCATTTTGTTTGCTAAGAGAAATATAGTTAAGTGGTCAGGAAGTTGAACACATGTTTTTGTATTCTTGATTTAACTGTGTGAAAGAATTAAAAATGAAACAATTCCTTAAAATTTGTGATGTCAAAACACTGGTGGATATAACTTAAATTCACTTACATTCAGTAAAATTAGTACACTTTAAATAGCTTAACATTTCAAACTACATCAAACATGCTTACGTTTATCAACACTTGTTTGTGTTTTCCTCTTGTCCTGTGCATTTTAAAACTAAGATTTCATATTTTATTTTTGGTCAATTTTGAAATTACACTCCAAGTCTTTATAAGACACCACTGGTACCAAAAAGAGAAGTTGAAAGAAATCTTGATTTGTTCCTTGCAGATTCTTTCAACTAAAAATTATTTACCATCAGCAACGTAAGAGAGGGGAAAGGAGTAGAACCCACATCTTTTTAATAGTGTTGCAATGCTTAAGTTACTTAATTGCTCCCATGTGTCCAGGATCAAACTAAAATTTCTTTTTAATTTTAAGCCTGCCTTAATTTACCTTCAGAGAACAGGAGTTTTTTACATTTGCACAAACCCCTGTGTCATTACACTATTTACTGAGTATTTCCCTGGTAGCAGACCAGCAGCCAGGAACCCACAGAGCCTTTAATTCACAGGAAATGCATTGGTTTTATTTTTCACTCAAATTGCATTGAGGCAGTGGGTCACATCCAGACCTGGGTTACATTCAGCTGTTTCGGCCTCTGAAAAAATGAGCCCAGAGGTGCTGCTACCACCACATGGACATTTATTTTAAAGGCTTCTTCTATCTGTTGTTTGCCACTAAATTACACAACACTAATCTACAGTTAAGATATGAATTGCACAGTAGTGGTTTCTAATGGCAGTAAGTGACAAATAAGGGAAACAGACTGAAATGTTTTGCACAGTACCTGAAAATCCAGCATTTGCTTGCTTATTTATTTTTGGTTAAGTGTAACTTTCCATTTTAACCTTGGGAGTCTTTAAACATTGTTTCTTACACTGCAGGAGTAGTGAAATAAAAGGGTCCTCACTGGTTTCTAGAATCCATGGTTACTTCTACAGCTGTCATGATGGCCCTTTTAACTACATTGGCTTCAGTTACTACTATACAGGAAAAACAAATCAAGGTCTCCTATTTATTCCCTAAGTAAATTTATTGTGATCAAGATTTATTACAATCACAGTAGTTACTCCATGAACTCAACTGCTGTAGAAGCCAGTCCTATTCTAATATGTCTAAGTAGGTAAGTAATTTCCTGTGCAATGGTAGTTTGACCTTTGCCTGGTCATTTTTTCAGATAATTCCTGACTTCCAGATAATTCCTGTACTGTGATGCTTGCCAGTAGAACTTGAGGAGCAGTTGGAAGAATCCAAGTCTAAACCAGTTAGATTAAAGAAACTTAAAATAGACAAAAAACCTTGGACCATCTCAGCTTTGAAAAGAAAGAACTTTCTATTTGCATTAAACAGCTAAATAAATTGCTTGGAATTGCTGAACTGATGATGTGTGCATCAAAACCTTATTAGTGTATTTTCTTTTCAGAAGGATCATGTATTTTAGCCATTCTTCAAGTGCCCAAATTTTAAAAGTAGTGTCTTCTAGGTTTGCTATCAGTTTCATGATGTCTTAGCAAAAAAAGTGTTGCACTTTTGTAATATGCATTTTAAGTACTACATTGGTGTGATCCCCAGGTATGACTGCCATTGAAACCACCCAAAGCTAAGGCATATTAACATCACAGAGTAATATATTCTGTATATCTTAAATTTGTTTGTTACATGCTTTTCTGTTGCTTGACTGTCCTAACTGACAATGTCTAAAACAGGATACTTGCACCAGTTTAAGATGCATTCCAGGGGCCCAGTCCTAGTTACAAATTCCTGCCCATTTCATTTTGAGCCAGGTACTTTCCTGTGTGCTCTTCCTGAGCTGGTTCCGGGTACTAAACTACAGGCTTTTTGTCTGGCAGAGGAGTTTCTGACAATTAAACCAGTAGAACTTTCTAGCCAAGGGCTCAAACCAGAACAGCTCAAGTGTGAAGGAGGGAGTGAGATTGCTGCATGAGCAGAAATACACCACTGAGACAAGCATGAACTCGTAGAACCATATCCAGAGTAACATCCTGTGCCTTTTGAGCCATGCACATACTACAGGCAGTTAATGCAAAACCAAGTCCTGCCTTTGTTAGTTGAGTCCTGACTCCTAGAAATGAGACTACAGATAAAAAAAAGCAAGCAATAAAAGTTCTGAGGCACTAACAGTTGGAGTAACAGCATCCCACTTTGTGGATCCCACTAAGGCAGTGGGCAGAGAAAGTGGTGCAGTTTAGGACCTCGAGATTACACCACTTCTTTTTTCTTCCCTGCATGAAGAAGTGCTCTGCCACTTACCTGTATAATAAGCCTTGACTGGAAGACAGGCTGGAGTTGGAACTACAGAGCCAAGAGTAATTGATCTACTCTGCTAGAAATGAGTCTTTCATTGTAGGCAGATTTCTATTTTGACAGACTTTTCTATACTGGAAATGGCTTCAAATCCCTGTCTTTCACAAACTTCCTTTTTTCCCTGGCTCCCCAGAGCCCACTGAAAAATAGAATTTAGAAATGTGAGGCAATGAAAATACAAGGCAGGGATATGCATCTATGAACCACCTTTCTGCCTTGTGCAAAAGCCACACTTTCTTTTACCTTGCTCTTATCCAAAACTGTTAATAAACCACAAGATTACTAGCAGTGTCTTGTTATTCTTCTGGAATATTAAGCATGTACACACAGGTACACTCCTTCATAATACCAGGAAACACTGTGATACATCTCTGTTAATCTAAATACAATGCAGTCATTCCAAATGGCTTAGCCTCCTCCTGCAAAGATAGGGGGAAGCTGTCAGAACATGTTCTCTGTAACATCAAACCTACATTTAGGGCAATCTTAGTGAAAGCCATCCAGCTATGTCCACATTTAACTATCCTCATCTATTCTGTCCTCCATAGATCACCCTAAAACTGCCACTTATTAATGTTTGCTGTCACATTCCAAGGGCTGCTGGCAGGGACACCACTCTTGCTAGCCTTGCTTTGTGACATGTCATTAATACCCAGCTGCTAACAGGTTTCCACAGCACAAGGTAGCTTGTGGATCCATCCCAGTACATGGTGAGCCAGTTTTACAGGGCTGTGTCTGCCTGTCCTAGGCAGCACACTGCCAAATCCCAAGGAACCAAAGCCTAACAAGAATGTAGAAGGACAAATGAGAACGTGTAGGTAACAAACACATTTAATTATTCCTCTTACCTGCTCTTAGAGAACAATTCCAGATAAATATGAGCAGTACAATCCCACTGTGCTGTAAAGAACAGATGTTTCCTTAGGAATAGAATTAATAGTAAGGACTCTGACTCCTGGTTAATATCCAGCTGGAACCACATGCAAGCCCATGGAAAAGAACTAGACAGTCTTGGTAACTGTTTTGATGTTAACTCTGTGTTAAGATGGAATTCGGGCAGGTCAATAGAAATACCTTATCTAAGAAACAAATTAAAAACAACCTCCCCCCCAGAAAATCCCACAAGTGTAATTGGGTCAATGGACTTGTTTTGCTGATTCTCTTGGCAGAAATGTGCGTAATTGGAAACAACTGACAGGCATTACTTGTTAGGGAATTTGAAAACAAGTGCTGTGAGGGTTGTAAGTTACCTGTTCAGGGCCCTCAGGGGGCTTTTAACAAATTACCTGAAGAAATTCAGCATTATTGCAAGACCATTTTAATGGTCTTAACCCTAACACTTCCTATCCCCAGAGAGGAGACAGCCTTACATGTCACACATACAATGTACAACAGGCTTTCTCTTCCCTACTTTTGGCACAAGACCTTTGCCATGGTCTGTGCTTTCCACAGCCAGCTCTGTCTGTGGCAGATGGATCAGGATTAGGTAACATTTCTGCACCACAGCCAGCCAGGAGAGCACCAGGATGAAACTGCCTTTGGCCCCAGAACACACACAGCCAACACAGAGCCCACCTGGGCGACTGCAGCACCTCAGCCCAATAAATACAGTTGCAGTTGAACTTCACCAAGCAGAGCAGGAGCTGTTGGGGCATTTCATAGGGTTGGTCTGTAGCAGAAAGTCCCCATGAAGGACTGCAGAACTCCTGTTTCAGTACCTGCGACTCCATATGGCTGCCAGCCAGTGAATCCTCTTCAGACAGGGGGAAAAGCTTCAGAGAAATAGGCATAACTGTGAGGGGGGAACAATGCAAGGCTTGAGTTCATCCACAAACACAGGGGTTAAGTTCATCTTGATTAACTAGGACACATCTACAGTATAAAACCAACTTGAGCTACTGGTACCTTCTAAACTAAACTATGGAATCCTAACTGCAAAGTTTAAGATTGTAAAAGGAAGAAAAAAATTTAAGTAGCTATTATAAACACAGTTATGCTTTCTTGTAGATATGTCTGCAGGATTTTCATGGATAAATCAAGGGTTACTTTCAAGTTCAGCACAAGTAGTTTCACACTTAGAGGCATCTGGAGGCACTTGCAATGCTAAATCAAGGTAAATGAAATAATTTTTTATTCAAGGGTAGTTATATATGCTTGTGGTACTTTCAATAACCTCCTGTTTCATACCACTTTCATGAATGGAGATGTTTTCTTATTATGGTTGATTTTGATTGTGAAAAAGTCTCTGTCTTCCTTGATAATTATATTTGAAAGGTCAAATCAACATGCTTTGAATTTTGAACATACCAGCTATGTTTCTTAAGAATAGAATCACTTTGAGCCCTTTTTCTTGATTAACCTTAAATTCCTGCCTGGGCATGGCCTACAAATAGGTAATTACATGTGGATATAAGGCTGGTAATATTTCTGCAGAATGCAAAAGAATGTTTGGTGTCTAAATGCACTACTGCTTAAGCTCTCACGAAACAAGTTTAATCCACAAAGTCTATTAATAATTTAAAATTAAAAACAAACAACCAAACAAAAAAAAACCACTACCAGTAAAAACCCAATCCAAAATACATCTCAACAGCCATACTTTGCTTGGAGGTTACCTGTACCATAAAAAATGGAAATAAGGATTATTCTGGAACAGGTTCTTCATTACAGCATTAATAGCTTCATTTCACATTGCATTTTGTGCATTGACTAAACTGATGGGTTTCTTCTTAATATTTCTTCAGCTTGAGCAATTCTCCTAGTTGTTTATGGAAAAAAAAAAGTGACTCAATAATCTTTTCTATGCAACTTTGCAGTGGTTTATCAGTTTTCACTGTATCACTTCTGGATTTTTCCTTGTTGGCAGCATTTCTTTGACTAAAGGAAAAGCTGAGGCCAAGAAAAAGGCTTAAAACCTCATGAGAAACCCTCTAAACTTGACCATTTCTGTTGTTTTGATAGTGAGAATGCAGGGTTGTGTCTGGATGCTGAAGTGGCCTTAGCAACTGGGCAGCTCATTGCCCTGAGCAGTCAGCAGTCCAGCAGCGCAGCGTCCCGGGGGGAAACGCCCTGCTCCTTCAACGATGAAGATGAAGAGGATGAAGATGAGGATTCTTCCTCCCCAGAATGAGGAGAGTAGAAAATGGAACATACAAAATGCTGCTCAAATATTCTTAATGGGAGTTCCTGTTTGGATTTTACTGGTTTCTTGCCTTGTTTTGCACTGTGTTCAGTGAAGCAAAATGGACGCTTCAAAATCAACTTATTCATAACTGAAAAACTTTTTGTAACTGAACACAGAGTGACATGTAGAGACAGAGCAAAATGGGTTTTATCAGCTAAAACCGAGGAAAAGAACAAAGTTCTCAGAGATTTGGCAAAGCAAACCCCAAGTTTACCTTTTCCATTTTGGGACTTAAGTCTCTGTCTTCCCCTTGTCTTTACCAGATGGAGAAGAAAACGGAGTCAGTCAGCAAATGCCAGTTCTTGCATTGTCTTTTGGCTGTGCTGCTTTAGAAAAAGGGGGAGGAAGAGCACATGCAAATGCGCTAAAAAAGCTATTTAAAACTATCTTATATGAAAATGGTTATAGGGAAAAGGGGCTGCTAAAATGTTTGCTTTTTTTCTGTTCAACTTGCTGTATAGAAGATTCTTAAAGTAATACAAATTGCAAGTGATTAAATGGATCTTGAAATAGTTTAAATCCATTTTAGATACTCTAAAAGTAACAGTATAAAAGGTTCGTATGTTCATTTATACTGCAGACCTAATTTATTATAAATAAGTGAATATTCTTAGCCATTATTAAAACAGTCAGGAAAAATCCAGTATTCTCTGCACCAGCTTTTTTAAGGAAAACAAGTAAAAAAAAAATTGTATTTCTAGATTACAATGTATCCAGTGTAGCTTCTTCTTTACTGTTCTAACTTTATATAATCCCTTTGATGTTAGAGCATGTGTTGGATTTTTTTCAAAAAAGCCTCCCACCATGTTAAGGCTCTCAGGCAGCGTGTTTTCAAGGCAGTGCTTTCAAATGTGGGCTGGGTAGGTCACATAACTTTTTTTAAAGTCATAGGATGAGGTTCTTAGGAAAAAAATAAAATTTCAACAATATGTCATTTCATGTTTTGCATTCCAGTCAGCTTGGATTATGTATGACAGAAGAACTGTCTTATCATTAACTTCTGTTGCACTCACCTTGATGCGCCTTTGAAAATTGTATCAAACCACTTCAAATAATCTGTGGCTCAAGTTACACAACACGAATCCCATCTGAACTGTTGAATAAGACTTGCAGCAGGAGGCTGTGTGTTCCATAGCTAACATCACATCCAATCATAAAGGCCTTTTTTAAAAAAAAAAACCACTTCAATATCAGTGCACAATACACTGCAGATGTACTCTTCTCGTGGTGTTCTAACATCCAGGCTTTTAACTAGTCTAGAAGTTAACTATTTTTAATTAGGTAAATGCAGTTTAAAATAGTGTTACTTCTTTCCAGTTTTTATACTGTGTGTAATAGTTGTCTCAGCAATGTTCCTATGTTGGGAGAGGAGGCAGCTCATCCCTCTGTTCCTGCCTGAGCACTGACAGCAGTTGTGTCCCTGAGGGCTCTGAGCGGGACTCTCCCGGCAGGGGCCGTGCCCACTCACCTCTTACAGCCAGACCTGCACTCAGGCCAAAAGCACCAAGCCTGAGCTGCACAGAGAAAATGAGGCTCCAGCTCCTGAGCTGCCTGGCTGTGACCAGGAGGCAGCACAGGACCAGCTGCACCCAGGACAGGCAAAACTGCGAGGAGCAGACAAGCACATCTGCATGTTTACATTAAAAACTAAAGCATCCAGAAACTTTTCACAGATAGTTCAAACTCCTGCACTTGAGGTACAGTTAGGGCAGCACCAGTATGTAAGTACAGCTCTTGGCTGAGCAAGTAGAGCTCTCTAGCTTACACAGCTCAGTTACAAATGCACAAATTAAAAGAATTCCTGTATGCCTACCATGTTATTCATCCTCTGGGCAAGACTGTTAAGACTATCCTGTGCTCATGGCTCACAGGCAAGAGCAGACTGAGGGCTTTACACCACCTCACTTTGACCAAATCTGTAGCACTACCTCTATACCAAGAAAAGCTTTACAAACACAAAGTAATATTCTTGCTGAGAGTCAATGCACCTGAGCTAAGCAGCTCACTTTGGAAATAGGGGGAGGAGAGAACAGGTACTCCAGGCATGTTATTATGGAATTTGCAGCTTCATGAATGACATCTCATTTAAACAGATAATCACTTTTATTCTTATAAACCCATTGCTTTTTCAAAAACTGCACTGTCAGTCAGCTTTCATTGGAGAGGGCAGATCAAAGATACCTTTATGCAGGATCCTAAGGAACTCTTAACGAGAAACATCTTCTAAATAATTATCCCTCAGCAATACATTAGGGGCACATTTAACTTTACACTTTATTCACACTTCCCACTCAAGATCTGTGTAAAAACTAAAAACAACAAAACACTAAACAGGTCCTAAAGAGCAGCACTTTGAACTATAAGAACCAGGGAAAAAAAGGCTTCCTGCCCAGAAATGGAATGTATTTTATTAGCAGTCAGTGTGCTTTCTGCTTTACGGGAGGAAGATCTTAAATGATACCTTTCTTCCATTGATGTCTGTGCCCTTCAAAGCAGCAGACTGCACAGCTACTTCCTTTCTGGCAAACCTCAAGCTATCAAAGATAAAATATAAAAAAATCTAGGAGCGCATAACATTCATTTAGACAGTTGAATCAAATCTTTAAAAGTTATTTTTCCTGGACTAGCTGAATACAAAGGACAAAACAAGTTACAACATTTAGAAGAGACTTCAAAAGTAAATTCTTTCCTTGGGCTTCCTTGTGCCAAGTTCCAGTAGAGGATGAAGTTCAACTAAAGCACTGTGGTCTTGTGGCTACACTGAAGTCTGGGAACTAGGAGAATTTTGGGCCTTATCCAGCCATAGTCACTCATGTATGATCTCAGACAAGCCTTTCAATCATTCCTGTTCATCTTAGCTGACATATTTTAAAAAGAAACAAAACACACACACAAAACCTACAAACCAACATAGGTAAATGCAAGACCTCACAAAATGCAGGTGTTGTATCTGATTTGAGCGCTGAGCAATTGTGAGTAACAAGGGGGGTGAGAATATTAACTCACCATACAGCTCCCCCGCAGCTTGTGGCAGTGGTTGTGCTCAGCTGCTTCAACACACAGGCCCTCCCTCCCCTGAGAGCCAGCAGCACTTTCCAGAATAAAATGGTCATGAGCAAGACTGGTTTTCCCATTTTCTATTCAGTTACCATCATCCTCTCCCGTCTCATGCCATACCCCTGGCACTCATGGATAGGAAACAAGCAGCAACTAGTACTAGATGATATCTCTGATAAGAAAAGGTTAACATTTCAATTGTCAGGCAGCTCCTGTTTAACAGAAATGTCAGCTTTATTCCTGGACTTACTCTGTGGTGCTTGAGAAATCTAAATTTGACTTAGAAAAACTTGTCAGCTCCACTAACTAGAGGAAAAAGTATGAGAAGGAGACAGCATTTTTCTGTTATGTGGAAATCTGACATAATGTTTGTGGATTTTGGTTCTTAAAATTCTATTAAAGTCCTTCTCATTTTAACACTGGAATTATTGGCAACAATCCACCTCATCTCAGAAAGTGTGTGTATCTAAGCAAATGATACCAGTTTAACTGAAGGTATGACTTAAATGACTAATGTCATTAAAGCCAGCACAATCCACACTGGAGATGTTTCCATTTTGTTTAAGGGGTTTCAGTTTTTTAAACTACAGCTTGTAAATACCCCTAATCCTTTTGAGCAGCTGGAAATTGCTGAGTACAAGGAATTCCCACAGAAGGACTTTTGCTGATCAACGTCAGCCTGGAGTAACATTATGTAAAAAGCCCTAAGACCTTCAAGTTCATAAATGAAATGCTGCTTGAATTTAGAATTCCACAGTTAAGGTTTTAAATCTCAAATTCTCTTTCTTCTGACCACATCCACCATTTTAATTCAAGAGCATGGATAAAATTTAACTACATTTGAACTCTGGGCAATAATCCTTTTTATAATTAACTGGCCCTTTTCAGCTGAAAATAATCCAGGCAGTTGATTGAGAATAGTGAGCTAAAGATGTTTGGGGTTTGGTTTCATTTAAAACAAAGCCAGTAACCACAGGGTATGCTATAAAGAAGACAGACCAAAACAAGTTATTTTCTGCCTGATGCACCTCATTTTCATTACAAGAATCTCTCAGGGACATCAGTGTATATTAAATAGCCAGATGTAATGAAGCTGGGGAAAGACTACATGAGCTTTTTTAATTTGTGATTTACAAAATTCTAGTGTTAGCCATACTTTGAGGTGACATCCTTCTGCTTCAGCCTCCTTGGCTGACGGTGCTTCAGCCTCAGCAGTACCTCTGGCAGCATTACTGGGGAACAGGGGAAGGTTAAGGACCTGTTTATGGAGGTTTTGTTCTTTAGAATATGCTCCTTCTTGAAACCTGACCTATGTCTACAAGCAATACACCAATGAATCATTTGGAATTTGTGGCCATCACACACCTACCCGAGCATGTGAACAGCTCTAAATAGTTAATTTTCTGCTGGCAGGTGCTCACATAACCCAGTCCTGATACCATAAAACTTCCTGAAGCTCTCATTCCTTAGACTTAACAAAGTTCCCAAATCAGATTATCTTTTTCCTATTTAGCTGTTAGAATTTAGTCTGGTGAATGTTTTTAAGAGGCTGTGAGCAACTCTGCTCCCCTGGATCCAGGTATATTGCCAAGAAAATACCCACAACTAATGTTAGTCCCAGTTGTTCATTCTATCTGCTAAGGATTACCATCCTTTCAAGTCACTGTAGAGCTGCATCTACAAGAACCTGCCAGCTCCTCCAACCTGATTGCCTGAGTTGGCATCCCTGGATTCCTCACCCAGCTGGCACTGCCAGTGAGGGGAGGGAATGCTCATTAAAACAGCCCAACAGTAACAACTGCTGGGGCTGTTGATCACAGCTGTTCAGAGACTCCACACTCACTTCACACCTTTCATACTCCCACCTTGTCTGGCTACCCCAGAGAGCAGCCAAAACCAAAATGTTTTCTTTCTGCTTCCATATTTTTGACAGTACCCAAGAATCCAGCATTTAGGACATCCACATAAGCTGCAGGACCACCAAAAACCCTTGCTCAGATTTGGGCAGAAGTAACATCCGAGATCTAACCATCCAAATCCCAGGAGAAAGCCTCCTGCTTTGGAACAATATGGAACAGATAAATACATCTTCATTTATCTAAGAAGAAAAGCAGACTAACCTGGTTCAGGGCCATAATTCCTAGCAGATACTGGAACCTCCCAGTAGCCCAAACTTGCACCTCTTCTTAGTATTCTGTATTGGCTAGAATAAGTGGAAATTACTTAAACCTTCTGACTTCTCTAAATGCCATTCTTAAGTACTCAACACTCTCCAGGCATAGACACTTCAGATATATGGACACCATGGGATAGCAGGATACAGCTATGTAAAATTTACATCCAGTTGGAGATGCAAATCAAACTCATCTATGCAGAAACTTTTTCTGAGACAAAATGAGTCTTTAACAGTGAGTTGGTTTAACCTCTTCTCATTATCCAGGCTGAGTGAAACAGAGACATCCATCCCCAGCACTGCCTGGCTCTTGTGCTGTCCATGAAGCAGCAATGGCTCCCCCGTACGAGGCAGGCAGCCAGAGGGAAAAGCACCATATCCACAGCCCTTCCTGATGACATTTTCAGGTCACAGCCACAAAAGTTAAAACACTGATCAGAAAATAGGAAGTCCACAAAATCACTCTCCAGGCTTTTTAGTGGGTTTGTTAAATTGCTAATGTAGCTTTAACAATTAGTAGAGTCGGTTGTGCTAATGCAGGGATTAAGTGGATCTCCCAGAATTTCCCCAGGAAAACACCAGCTGAATCACAACCCAGCATACAAGTTTCTGGCACGTTCCCCTGTCTTAAAGGCCAGGCTGTATATATGAGAAATACTTCAGAGAAGTATATGCAAATGTTATGACACTGTATCTCACAAGCACCTACTGTGAAAAAGTTAATCCTACTTTGAGCAAACCTGTAAGAAGTAGGGTATGAGTTTGTCCTTGTTCCTCAGGCCCTGACTGCAAACAATGCCCCGGGACCAAGGCAGCAGCCTCTGTGTTTGCATATCCTACATGGCATCAGGAGTAAGCAGCAAGTACAGGCACAGCTTTGCACCAGTCTGTCTGTTGGCACTGGGGGTGCTCTGGCAGTCGCTGAGTGCCCTGGCAATGAGGGAATGCTCATGTGCCCTCAGCCCCTGTTCCCGAGCTGCTGCAACATGCAAAAGGCAGGGCCGTCCCTCCGCCCCCCGACGGTAGCACTTTTTAATATCCACTGTATTCTACATGGAAGTGAGTTGTAGAGATGCTTCCTTTTTATGTTTAAATGGAGAAACCACTTGAAAGTCCATTAAATTTTTAATTAAATAAAACTTAATTTTTTTTTTTTTAAGAATGAGGCCAGTCATGGACAAAGCTATTTTACGACCTCCTTCAACACTGAACTCAAAGTAGGGTTTGTAAACGTGGTGGGTGGGAAGAGACAAATCCAATATAAGGATGCTAACTATTTGAGATTTGAAATTCTAATTATTTTTTAATCTACTCATCTTGCTCTCCCCCTCTCCCAACACAAAGCATCACATGAACCCTTCAGTAGAAATTTTTCTTCCTTTTCTTGTATTAAACTCCTGTGACTTCAGGAAAGTCCAAGTTGCCCATTCATTTTAATTTTTCAATTCTCCATAGATTTCTTTCTTTGCAAATACCTATAAATTATAAGCTAAAGTTTTATTTTTGCAGAAAGTCTGCTATTAAGCTATGTTGATTTTTTTTGTCCTGATCAAATAGTGTTAATTTCTACTACCACATTGTACATGGCTAGGAGTAGTGTAAAAAAAAATGTGGTAGTATTTTATGTGCTTTAAACACTGATAAAGATATAAAGAGAAATGCATATACAAAGTTTTACTTTCCTAATAGGAACACTGGCATTAGCAAATAGTATATTTGAACCAATAGGAAATATTACTTTGTAGTAGAAAACACATTGTAAATAAAAACTTGTTATTTTTTTAATGGAAATTTTATAGAAGCTTTTTCTGTATACTCAATTGATCCCATGTTTACTGAAAATGCTGCAAGTGGGAATTGTACATTGCAAAATGGGGGTGGGGAGCAGACAGTCTGACTGAGGTGAAAGTTGTGTGTGCTTTGGAGAAAAACATCCAGTTGTCTGTGAACAGAAATGTAAAGCTTAACTGTAGAAGAACCGAATAAAAGACTTTCAAGGCAACAGGATTGGGCTTGCTTTTGAGAAAAACACTGCAGAAAAAGGTTGCACAAGGTTAATGCTGACAGTATGTACCTTATAAAAAAAAAAAACCTACCCTATTTCACATAGGAAATATTGCATGCTTTGGTTTTGAAATAAGTATCAAAATCTAGCAGTTGCATCCTCAATAGGTTCATTATCCAGACTTTGGAAATTGTTCCATTTTGATAACTCACAAAATTCTTAGGGATATTATTGTCCCTGTCTATTCAAGATAAGCACCCAGTCTAAGAGTATTCTAAGTACCTCAGAAACAGCTCAGCAGTTTCCATGTCCAGCTGAAGGCACATTTCACACAGGCTTCGCTCTTCCTATGGAACAGTGTTTCCTCAGCATGCTGTACTCCAGTCCTCTGTGTGCTCCCCATGCCTCAGGCCAAATCCTGTGAACACCCTTCAAACACCTATAGACTGAACTTACATCCTTCTAAACCCTTTCCTCATATTTTGTTAACAAGAATCCAAATCAGACTAATTTAAGTAGCATTAAATACAGTTCCTCTTCATCCTCTGTGTTGGTTTTCCAACTCTGCTGAACATGAACACACCGAGTAATGTCACAGTGCTTGTTTTTCCCCGTGTGCACAGAAGACCCACGACTCACTATTCTTAAACTCAAACCAGCTGAAAGTAAAGGTTAAAGACAATAGCAGAAGACTTGCAAAACCATGAGTTCATTCTTCTGTAATAAACAGAAACTATCACAGGCCCCTTTCACTGAAATGCATTGGTATATTTGGGAAGGCATTTTCATTAACAGATTTGGCAAATAACTAGCTAAAAACTCCTGCAATGTCTTTTTCATAGGAAAGAAACTGAAGAGATGAGAGGATACAATCTTTATCTCAGCAATTGAGATATTTATGACTTATTTATGCTTATTAAAAAAAAAAGTTTAAGAATCTGTACCTTCTTTTGTGTCAGCACTGCATAAGTTGCTACCAGAATGATTCTGAAACATTAAACTGATGGTGAAGCTGCTTGGAATATTCTCCTTTAAAGAACCTAAAAGGAGAGGTTTTTGTGGTAAGCTACATTATTTCTTTGTGCTTTGTTTTCACCTGGGGATCTCCTCCCCAAGAACCCAACACAGCAACTGAGAGAATATTGAGAGCATAAAAGCTCTTTTCATCTTTCTTCTTCTAAGGAAGAAGTACTCGGCATGGATCCCTAAGAATGGAGAAGTCTGCAAATAACACTCTCTGAAATTACAAATGCTTTTGGTTAGAATTTGTTTGACTGTCCAACCAGACAGCATCATACACACTGGTTTATGCTTTTCTTCACATCAATAAATCTATGTTTCCTAAGTGATGGCAACTGCTGCAGCATCAAGTGCTATTCTGTGCTACAACAAGTATTTTTCCTGGTTAAAAATAACACTCTTTAAAATTGTATCTTGCTGAATTCCACACATTCTGTTATAAAGCAAAAATATCTCAAAATATTCAGGGAAACCAGCCCCCCCCCCAAATTGTGTAGGTTTATTATTCATTAAACTTTGTCTCAACCCCAAGTGTAGGATAGGAGATCGATGTGAACAATACTTCACTGTCACAGTGCCCTGTCACGAGTGCTGTCCCTGGCTCCCTGTGATCCGTGTAGGTTGCTCCTGAACGCAGCTCAGCTCCAGCACCGTCCTTCGCCTGCCTGGGAGGGACCTGGCTCTGCTCTGGGGGTCCTGCCTAACACCAAACCCCGTTCTGCTGCTCTGACTGTAAACCATTGAACAGGCTGAAAAACCTCGTGTCCGTGGGACTGTCCCCATGCTGAAACCACTGTTCAGGGGTAACAAAACAGAAGAAACTTTCCTATACATTTCACAGAACTCCTCCTCTGTCACAATGGCTAGAACAAGTCTGTCAGACTAAAAAACCCCATATGTTGTTGAAGGGTTTGCATTGCTGCCTGCTGGGTCCTAAGCTGCCCCCGGATAACCCACTGCAGGCTTGGTTTTGTAACGTTTCAAGAATCCCTCAGCAGCCACTGAGAGAACTCACAGACCCATTAAAAAACTGAAAACCATTGTCCCAGGCAGAGCTGAGCAGGAAGTGATATAAAAGCCTGCAACAATGAGATGACAACAAAAGGGAGAAGTAGGCAAACAGAAGGGTGTGTGTTCTTCAGCATAAGGCAGCAAACAGAAATAAACAATGACAAAATTATCTAAGCACCATTTTGCAAGACATGAAACCACGCAACCAATATCCTCCTTTGGTTCAAGTGACCATTGCTAACCCAAGTTTTCATCATCTTGACATTAAAGTTCACATTATGCAGCAATGACAACATACAAATATTAGATTTAACTAATCTATCACCATTATCTGAACAATAGTTTTCAAATATTAAATAACAGAAATTCCATTTAACACCATTGTTAAAGCAGCAGACTGCATTTTTACAGCAGCTGCTGGCACAAGTAAGATAGTTATTTTTAATAAATAAGCACCACAAGGACATAAATGTCTTGGCACATTCAGCAGTTAAAAACCATTTCAAACGAGTAAAGCCCACGACAATGTCCTAGCATTGACCTGTGCACAATTCCTGCCTCCGGCTTTGCAGAGTGTGATTCAAAGAGCACGCAGAGCTCTCAGGGCAGGCCCAGGCTGAGGGCACGGACCACGACAAGTCCCTGCAAGGTACGGCAGGGTGTGAACGCCCCAGCCAGCCCAGCTCACCCACGGCGGGGTGAAAGGCAACTCACAGCCCCAGAGCAGAGGCACGGCGGCCGCCGCTGTCCCGCCGGTGGCAGGGCGGTTTTCGCTCCCGTTTCCCAGCAGGCAGGGTCTCCTCCTGCGCCCTCACCCGCGCAGGTTCCGAGCGCCTTCCCCGCCCGGCCCCACGGACCCTGCGGGCCGAGCCCAGGCGGCACCGCCGGGCCCTGCACCGCCCTCACACCCTCGCTGAGGCGCCGGCCCGACGAGGGCGGCGGTGGGAGCCCCAGTCCCTGTCCCCGTCCCTGTCCCTCCCGCCGTACCCGCGCTCCGCCCGCCCGTGAGGGGCCCGCGCGCGCCCCTCACCCGGTACCGGCCGCAGGGGCGGCTCCGGCCAAAGGAAATGGGGCATAGAACCCTCCTCCAAGGGGCCTGAACAGACTGAGAACTTGGAGGCATACAGCAGCTAAATCCACCTTTCTATAAGCACTCCTGATTTTTGAGGAGTTTGGAATTAGAGCTTGACGGGAAACACCCCTTCACGCAAGGGAACCTCTGAGCACCAGTCCCTGGTGCTGCAGCAAGAGACCCCAGTGCCAGAGCCCCAGCTGGTCTGGAGATGGCTCAGGGGGCTCAGATGAACCCTCCTCTCCCGAGGATCCCCTCCTGCTCCCTCCTGCACACAGAGGCACAGCCACCCTCGGGAGCTGGGCCTGGCTGCCATGACCCACTCTCACAAGGCACATTGCAAACCCTCCATCAGAATTTAGGACTTTTATAGGAAATTCCAGAGCCTGAAGCATCTGTAGGTCATCGCTGTCCAGCTTTTAAAATTGAGAGCCTAGTTTTATTTAAAAATAATTAAGAAAAAAAGTGGCCAGTGACCAACAGTTTCTCATAGATGCTTCAACCAATTCTTCTTTTAAAGCCCTCCACAGCAGTGCCAGGGACTTGTCCAACTATTAGACTTTTTATGGACTCTCTGACTAGATTGACGGAGCCACTGCCTTAAAAAAAGTGACCTCTTACCAAAAGATTGTTACTTCAAAATTCTGAACATATGATCACTAATACAGAGTAATCATGAAGAAAACATTAATATGAAGTGTGTGAAATCTGTATGGTATTAATTGGGGAAAAGCAAAGAAGGTGAAAATCCTTAACTGTTCTTGGAGAGAAAAAAATACAAACAGCTCTAGAGAATCCGCAGACAAAACCTTCAAGACAGAAAAAGATGCAAAACACTTTTTTTAAAAAATTATCATCATCTTAACACAAAGATAACATTTCCACATTACCATAACAAAGTCATTAAGTATTATTAATACTAAATTAACCAAATTGTAGAAGCAGCTGCTATACCTATTGCTAATAGGGTACGTTTGTGTGAGATGTAAATTAATGCAGCTGCTGGCTGTTTGCAGTCAGGCTGGCCAGGCTGATGTAAGCCCGGGGAAAGCCCAGGATTTTTATTGTTATTACTTTCAAGTCTTCTCACCTTTGATATTTTCTCATCATCTCATTAGCATGACTAAAGCCAAGTTCTAAACATTCTATCCAGGCTTACAAACTTTTATTTCATGTTCTGCCAAGCTCCTACCTACCGTTTTCTGTCAGCAGGCACTATATTAAGACTATTAAATTAAGATTGAATGTGATAGAGTTGTTCTGTCTGGGGTCCATTGCCAAATGACTGAGTCAACTATATCAGAGCACTTATCAGACCAATATTTGTTGGCCTTTGAGCAGCAAAATGAGGAGCAGAAGCTTTTGCACTGGCCAAGACCTGATGAGGTTTGTACATTAACTGAAGACCCTTCCAGCCCATCTAACTGTGCAACTGTGTGTTCCTGACATGGCTGGTACTGAGCCATCTACTTATCTGTAGGAAATGGGTGATTGGCACCATGACAGATGGGTATATATACCACTGGAGATGCAACAATTCCAGGAAATAAAGCAGCCCTGGCTGCTGAAGATTTTTCAGAAATAACTGCACAGTTCAAAGAATTCTTGCCAGACATTAATTAATTAACGAGTACCCCTATTTCAAACTTTTGGAAAAATACATCCACCAAGCAGTACGTTTTCTGACTAATAAACTGTTCATAAGTAAAAAAAAATACACTGCACTAAAAGATAATTAAAAAATATAATAACAATTTAAAAAGATAATTGCAGCTAAAATGTACTCCACTCTGATTACTAATTAAATAATCCCTTCCCAAGTGGGAGTTTTCTATTCAGCTAGTTAAACTCGCGTTAGAAAAAGCTGATATGAAAATACCAGTAGCAAGAAAAAAAAGAATACAAGAGACTGCCCTTACCAGTGTTCAGACTCCTAAAAGATAAAAAACCTGAAAATGTAGTGAAGTACAAGGGCATAGAACGGAGTGGGCCAACAGACATTCCTAACCAAGCGAGTCTGGCTCCATGGGCACAGGAGGCACATCCAGCAGAACAAGCAGGCACACAGAAGGTGATACTAAGTACTTCCAGAATTAATTTTCCTTCCCATTTACACGTTTTTGTAACTCTGTAAAGAGGGTAAAATACTGCATGAATTGAATACCTGGGAATGTGCTGAAGTTATGAAACAGTCCCACAAAAGAGGGAAAATGCCAGTACTGTGTCCTGCTCAGTGCTCCCCGGGCACGTTGGTGTTAAACTGAACAGCAGTGGCCGCTCCTGCCTGCAGAAACTGCAGAGACTTGTGCACTTACCCCCACAAACGCCCACTGGCCATTACTAATCACCAGCAACCATTCAGTCAGAGGAAGAGCTATTACAGATTAACTCTACACGACTTTCAGAGTACCGTGTCTGTTTGCTCTCAAGAAGAGCTCGGTAAGTAGGGAAACACAGAGTGCATCCCTCGCAAAGGAGTTTGGAGTCGTGCGCCTGAGCTCCCTGCAGACAAGAACAATGTGAAACCCCTGACAAGCCAGGCAGGCAGCTCTGGCTCAGCAGATAGCAGGGACATGAACTGAAGGGGCAAAGACATCTCACAATTCCACAGCCATTCATGTCCTAGGGAGATTTCGGAGAGCTCTCTTGTCATGTTTTAAGCCGTGGCTGCATTTCTGTTTGTCAGAGTGCATTTGCTAGTTGCACTGCTGAGTTGTTATATGCAAGTCAGCCTACAGCAGTTTCCAGTAATGGCATCTTATGCAACTTCTGACCTACTTTAACACATTGGAGCACTTGGAAACACGAGATCCACTGCAGCAGCTTTTTGCTTGACAGTGTTACACTGCAGCAGGAAGCAAGTCTTTAGACAAGCACATGGATCCAAAAAAATACAGATGACAGACATTCATTTTCAAGGTATTCTTCAAACCATTAGGAGCATCCAGATCAATCATCATACCTATTATTTTTAGCTAGAGACAGTTCACATTATTTAAAAAAGGTCAAATGTTCAAAAATCAGTAACTGTTACACATGCACTGACCTGTGTGCTCTTTCTTAGCCTGTCTAGGCTGCAGTTTCCTGAAGAACACCTCAGGGAGGGTTTGTGTGTGATGGGTGATCAAACACAACAGGCTTTAGCAATACAGAAATCTTTTCTTTTGCTCCCCCAGCCAGATGTTGCAGAAGGAAGTTGTCTTCTTCTTCATATCCTCCCACACTCCAGCAATAAATTAAAGGTCTTTGAGAACTAAGGTCTTATCTAAGAGGATCTTTGATACTCTTATTAATTACACTACCAAGTGTGAACAGCTGGGGACCTAAACACTAGTAAAGGAAAGACAGCAAATAGAATTATTTCTACTACTAATCAGAACTAAGCTTTGAAGAGAAGTAGTAAGAAAGAATTGGAATTAGTATCCCTTCCTTCTCCCACGTAAGAAGCAGGACTCTGGACACATTCCACTGTGTGGAAATTTCAAATTTGTAATCCGATTAAGGCGTCTGACCAGTTACTTGAGTGGGCCTGCAGACACTTGTCACTGCAAACTATGTTAAAGTTCAAGAGCACTGCAGATCTTCAGACCAATGCTGGAAAGGCTGCTTTGTTTTGTTGTTTCCTTTTGCCCTCCCCAGGTTCTGTTATTAAGGAAAGGCTCAAGCATGGCTGAAGCAAACACAATACACGCCATCATGACTTCTCCCATGCAGACAAAACAGTGAAGTCCAAATGATATCCAGTATTATTCACCAACAGCTGCTTTACCTTGTTTCTTTAATACATACTTATCACTCTTGCCCTGCCATTTCAGTATAATTTGTACCTTGTTACTACAGTGCCCAAATGATCCTTCTTTTACTGTTTCCCTGCAATGCCTTGGTTTTAGGTGAGGTAAACTCTCAAAACTACAAGCATTTGGGTACACTCTTAGTTTGGGGTCACTACTTCTCTGTCAAATTGAAGGGGTTTTATGTAATGAAGGCTGCTATTCACTGAGTTCTGCTTTTGTGTCCTTTAAGATAACTAATAAAATTAAAAGGTGTTTCAGGCTTCACATGTAGGTTAATGCATCACCTTGAACCACAGTGCAAACTCTTCTAAGCCCGTCAGCTTAAAAACAAGGAAGTTACTATACAATTCACTGAAGCATTACAAACCTTCCCTGTCCTGTGCCTGACACCCCCCAATTCCTAACCACTCCATGGTATATCCTCCTTAACAGCTATTGTGTTACCTTTGGGAAAAAAGTCTCCTCAATCCACAGCCATATGGAGCTATCAATCCAGACTGATGGAACTACCTATAGGAACATTTCCCCTCTTTCAAAACTTACATCTTCCTGCCACACAACCTCCTTTCTCTTCCACAGCACAAGGGTTGTCAGCCCGGAGATGAGACTGCACCACAATGAACCTGCAAGGCAACTCCTCCAGCTCACGCTGAACTGCTGCCTCAGGAGACAGCACTTGCTCTCGGCAGGCAGTGGGTATCCATGGATCAGCCACTGGAAAGACAGATACAAGACATCAAGTGAAGTAACTAAGACTTCCAACTACCTGGAGATATTTATCTGAGTCCAGCTTTGGTTTTTCAGAGGCGGATTTATTTTCTCTTGTTTTCTTACAAAGTCAAGAATCAGACTCAGATCAAGAATCCCATTTCACTTTCTTTTAGCAGCTGAACTTCTCTGTGCTTTATTGGCTCACTGTGCTGGGCTTCAGTCACTTGGAATGCTGAGGGTGGGTGGGGGACCAAGGGAAAAGTCTCAGAAACTTTACACCTGTGGTTATAGCTGGCTTTAAGTGAACAGTTCCGTGAATTTTTGAGCAGTTTGCCCAGAGATTCAGTAGGGGAACAAAAGGACAAGACCATGAGCTGTTACTGTACCTGCCACCTGAAAAGAAGGCAGAGAAAGAAACTCGTGCAGTTTTTCTTAAGAGCACATTAAGACTTGTAATCTTATCTGTGGATTTTTTTTAAACTAACATTTAAATCAACTGGTCTGAAATTTACCACCACTCATAAGTAATGTTTAAACTAAGCAAATTCTCAACACAAATGTAGAGAGGAAGTTACAGGATTACAGATGCTGTGTTAATTATATGCTAAGCTCTCCCAAAATTTAAAAGGCAAAAGGAAAAAAAAAAAGAAAAAGTCAGGCGTTAAGCAAAAACAACTCCTTACACTAAAACTCGCCCAAGCACTGTTACATTATGATTTTTCTCATTCACAAGAACATTTGAAACGTTTGGACAACTTGGTACTAAGCAAAAGCCATTAAAATATTTATAGTGTTAAGTAAGTGCATCTGTTCCTTTTGTAATTAGGAGTGAAGTGGCAGTTTATGAAGTTTGAATCTGCAGCCACAGCAGGTTTAAGAGAGACCTTGTTAGGGACAATAAACCCTGGAGGAGTTATCACTGTAGGGGCTCTCTTGTGCCAGAAAAACAGAAATAGCAGTAATATGCTCACAAGTCACATAACGTTTGGGTGCTGGACGGACACGTTTTTATTCCGTACAATGTAAAGCAGATTCAGAAGATGACAGTCCTCTCTAACACATAATACACACAGCTAAGTGTACTTTGTAAAATTAAATATGGACTTATTGTTTCAAATACATTGATATCCATCAGCTCTTTTAAGGAATTGTTACCAAATCCAGATTAAACTTCCTTCAGGTAATGCAAAATCAAACTGAGGCACTGCTTCCACAGCTCCATGCAATACTCACGGTTCAGAGCTGCAGCACATAAGAAGATTTAAGTACAGGTTACTGAACAAAACTTGGAAATTTTCTTTATTGGCTTTCCTTAGGTGCCTGCCTGACATTTAACGAGACAAAAAAAAAAAATCTTACTTTTTAGTCGTGAATTATTAGAGCTATCTGATCCAAACAAACTACACAGTGACATGCAAGCTTCTGATAACCCTCATGTTACACTGATTTTACATCAAGAATCAGTGATAAATTTAACAGACTTAAATCATCTTAAGTTTAATCAGCTTAGCTTTTCTCCGATTTTCTTCCCTCCCATTTAGACAGGAAGAAAAACTGTAGGAAGGATCCTACAGAGGAACTCACTCCGATCTTCAGTATTAAAATGCTCTTCTAAAAGACGATGACAGTTTACATGTTTTAACCAAAGGGCAATTAATTCAAGTAAAGCTTCCAACACAGAAGGGATATTCTTCAAAAGGAAGCTGGAAGAAAACCCCATGTGTTCTTTATTGTTGCCTAAAGAAGTAAATATCGAACCAGAAAAACAAGTCAGTATTGATGTGGAGGGTGGGCTGAACTAAATGAAATAATTATATTCCCCCAGTGTACATGGGTAGAACACAAAATCACCTCAGGTCCTTTCCAAGTTTGCAACAGCTTGTAGCAAAGGGAGACCAGTTCTGCTCATTGTAGGTGAAGTTTCTTCTCCTCTCACCAGGCAGAGCTAGATCTGACCTACAGGCAAAACTGAACAGTTGTTTCTGAACACAACTATGCCTTGAATATTTTATTAACACAGTGAAAAAAAAAATCTATCTAAATTAAAGATTTTTCATGATAGATGATATTAACGGAATGATTTTTTCTATAAAAGCACTAGTTTTCAGGTATACTGACTACAAACATTAAAAAAATTCATTAAAAAGCTTCAGTAATTTGACAATAGACTTAGTGTGAATGCTGATGTGTTTTAACCAAGTGCCCAAGCAGCAAGATGATGCTTGCAGGGAAGACAAACTTCTGAATAATTGCATAAAGTTAAAAATTGAAGCTTCAAGTATTCTGAGGTTTTGAAATCCACACTCAGAGCTGCCCACATACTTTTAGCATCTACTATTTTTCAGTAAACTTTAAATTATATGATTAAATCTTTTTTCTTCATCACAGGAGACCCATCTCATTTTGTAAGAAGACCCAAGAGTACACTCTGAGTGCTTAAGTATGCAACGTTCCTGTTCAGCTTCAAGTTCTATTTGACTCATACCCTCCAAAAGTTATGATGAATAAGCTTCACAGAGAGGTAGAAAAAATCCTGAAATAGGGCAAATTCAGGTTCAGTGACAGGTTCCTGAGAACAGTGCATTTAAAAAACTGTAGGGAATCAGCCAGCAGGGCTTGGTGCAGAGAAATATATTTTTCATTTCTAAATCTCCTATTACAGAGGCAGGGTATTAAAAATCACAAAAACCAGTGCCCCCCTCCCCACTCCTGTTTTTGTTTCTATACTGATTCACAACTCCTTTAGTCTGCAACTCTTCCTTTGCATTCGGGTTTTCTCTCTCTGCTGCTGGGGAACTACTAGAGCACAGAAGGAAAGGCTTTTCATTACTAGTGTCCTAGAAGCAGCATCATCCCCAGCTGGAAGTAACTGCAAGTCAGGGCTGAATGTCATCTGTCCTCAAGGGATCATCTTATCTACTGCATGATGGATGTAAGTAAAGCCTGCAGCTGACTTTGTGTCTCAACAATCTTGTCTCCAGCTTCCCCTCTAACCCCGGGGGGTGTTCACGGGAGGGATGGCAGGGAGAAGGTACCTCAACTGACTTGGACACCAGGGGGTTGTCAAGGTGGTCTGAAAAACAGAACCTGCAACAACAGGCAATTTCACAACGTTTAAAATTAAAAGACACTAAAAGTTACCAAATAAGTAAGTATTTAACAGTATAAAAGTTAAACATTTCAGGTTTCTGGTAACAAAGTAGTAAATTTAAATCTTTAATCATAATTTAAAATGAAGTCTAATTTACTGTAAAATTCACATGAAGGAAATCAGTAATTGTATTCTATCCTAACAGTCTATACACCTGTTTACTATCAGGTAACTGCTGCATCATTTACTCACTTGAAACCCAGAAATAAACATGAGAACCAGTTCAGTTTAATTAAATAGTTTAAGACTAGACTCATTACCTACTTAGGTTTTACATGCTAATTTTGATAGCTGAACCCTTTCAAAAATTTATTTCTCCTCCCTCCCCCAACTGATAATCCGTATGTGTTTAAATTTAAAAAAAAAAAAACAAAACAACAAACACTTGTACAGAATCTAGGGAGAACAGGAGTTTATTGAGTTTTACCTGTCTGAAAAGTGCTGGTGAAGAGTTGCCATTTCATGCTTTGTCTATATAGATAAGTCAAAAGAGAAATGGTTGCAAAAAACAAGCTCATTTGAAAACCGAGTGTTTTTCCAGAAGTTCTTACCATTCCTAAGTGAACACAAATGTGAAAAGTTTTTACATGAAGCGAATCCTTTTCATTGTCAGATGCAACATCTACATTTAAGTTCCCTCACAACTATTAAAATACTTTCAGGCAGTATTAATACACGGAGAAGCAATTAGTCTTATCTTCAAGAAGCCAGGTATCCCAGCTCTAAAAGTGCATCATTTAAAACATTAGTAATGGAATATTTTAAAAGAACATCTCATTCAGTATTAATGCATGCCATTATTACAAAAATATCCATTGCATATTGTAGGAACAACAACTTTCTTTTGTAGACAACAAAAAAGCATGCTGAATGGTATCAGATCAGTATAAATCTATTTTTAATGAGGTTTAAGACACTGTTCAAGTCCCATTAAGAGCAGCTTCCTCCAACTGTGCACCAGTGTAAACTTGCACAGCTGTTAAAAGTTTTTCACTAATGTGGCTTAGACTGGACTCAAACTTTTTTAAAGCAGGGCATTAAGACTGGATCTTTAATTTTAGAAATCCTTCATTTAATTTGTTTAAACAAAATATTAAAAACCACTGTAACAATTAGGTATAAAAGCCTATTAAGTAACAAATTTAGGCCTAACTAGCAGAACATACAGGTATTTACACAAATGTGGATTTGCTGTGGTCTTTAATATTAAGAAGACATCAGAATGTGGACCATGTGCTCAAAAAAAAACACACCCCCCAAGACCAAACCAAACAAAAACCCTGGGGAAGAGTAGCATAAATCACATGTCAGCACAGCTGCCGAAGTTACAGCCCAATGGAATGGGTCAGCCTGGTTTAATGTGAGCAACAGGCACAAATAAACCAGTCTGTTTGTAGGCATTTTAGCAACTGCCTTTGGAGTTACACTGCAAGTAATCCACTGCAGGTCACCAGGATATTTCTATGAAGCAGCTGATGACACCAATTTTCTAAATGGATGATGATGAAATACACACAAAGTGCAAGATGAAAGAGCAGATGAAGACATGAGACATGTTAAAATGATGCAACGAAACAGATATATAAATTAAACAGGAATGTTTAATCAAGACAATCCTTTCTTTTTCCTTTTTTTTTTTTCATAAACAGAGGTTCTTCGGAAAACTTTTTAATTGGAAAATGAAAGCCTATTCCCACAATAGTGAAGCCACTTTTTTCAAGCAGCTCTGTTGTACAACTGTTACCATGACCCTAAACAATTTAAACTGTTTGCTATCGATATTTCTGAACTAAAAAGTTTTAAAATATTGTATAGATTTTATTTGTGCTCCACATATTACAAGCAATTAACAACACAAAGAAAGATTCAATTCCTCAGCTAGAACACCAAACTCTATACCAAGTATTACATGTACACAATACTTGCACAGTGACAAGCACAAGGAAGTACTAGTTGAGCACTTACTTTCAGAAATCCATACCAACTCTTAAAACTCATTTCAATTCTCCCACGCCACCCAGTCCACAATTTAAGGCATCTCCACTCAGCCATCCATCCACCCACCCACTCCCATCCACACAATTTACGCTGGAGGTGTTTACTCTTACAGAGAACTCACTATGTCAATCAGGTACCATTTATTATTTATCCCTCTAACTGTGTCAGCATTGAGATATGACAGTTAAACCAGTGTTAAATCAATACAATATTTACAGAGCACAGCACATTAAGCTTGAGACACTCACTTGGGGGATAAAACCACGTTTTAGAACAGGACAAAGGTCACCATTATTATGTGTTTGAAAACAGCTATTTACAGGTCCCTATGACATAACTATAGTCTGTACACTGTTCCAATGGGGCAGGCAAAAGCAGGATAGGCATTTATTTTAAGGGATTTTAAACATACAATTTGGAAGCATATTATTATGCTACCCTGAACGCCATAAACCACCTTAACATTCTCCAAGGTGGTCTCATATCCTAAGAATGGCATGTCCAGCTGATACAAAACAGACAACACAACATTTACTTTGTGGAGAATATTTACTCCAGCTATTCAGACATCTGAACTTTGAAGGTAATTCGTCCCAGAAACTTGTCACGGTCATCTTCGTTTTTTAAATTAGGTGAGCCCAGGATCTTGCACTCAATTGCTATTTCTTCTTTGGTACTGTTGGGGTGAATTGCTAGTTGAACAGCCACTAGAGGCTGTAAATAGTGAGCCTAGTAAACAGAAAGATGGGGAAAATATTTGAGAGACCAGAGTAAGTTAGCATTAAATTAACATCTAATCCTTCAGAACAGTTAAGAAAAAAACTAATTAAGAACCCAACTTTTCAAAGCCCAACCTGACTCAGGTAAGACACTTTTTTTTCCAAGTTAGTCAGGTAAACATTCTTCATACTACTTCTTAACTAATCTATTAAAGATAATTTAATTCACACTATCCTCAAGAAGCATATGTCTTTACCCTTTTCTATTATATTAGGTCCAATTTTTCTAGAAACCTCCACTTGAAACAACCTCAGAAATTAGTATCTTCCTTCCTATCCATTCTATTGTCTCTTCTGCTTGTTTTGGGTTTGGTTTGGGGATGGGTGGGTGTAATTGCTATAGAACTTAACTTTTCTAGCAAGGTTTTAAGTGTGATTCAACAAATGCCAATGAACCAGCTTCCCTCCTACCCTATGCCATTGTTGTTTGTTCAGCAAGAAACCATTCTAAAAGGTGTTCTCTGATGGCTTACACAGAGACCTTTCCTTGAACATCTTGACAGTATCCTTCCTGGTCAGTCATATTTGGTGGAACAATTACAACTGCTGACTTTGCTCCCTTATAATAAAAATTAAAATTTAAAAATGAGAGCAGAACCGATTCTTTTTTTTTGTCAACACAATATTATACCTCACATCCAATTCCATTACTCTTGTAAAGTGCTTATGAATTAAATAAGAGCTTATTTATTATACATTGTTAAGGCAGCTTTTCATCCAATGTTCATAAAGTATTTCCATAATTTATTAATATTTTTAGGTCAATACTGCTGACTGCTGATTAAGCAAAATTATTTATTTTCCTGGTAAGAATTCATAAGTAATGGACTAAATAAAACACTGCAGTATTATACAAACATAAGCCTCAAATTTTAATTGAACAAAATCTTGTGTTAAGATTTTTTTCCCCCTCATTAATTTAAAGGACTCCTTAATACATTTCTGTTGGTTTTAGGCATCTACCAGAGGAAACACTACAGAATACTCAGTCTCCTTTGCAAAAAGTGATGTCATGGAAGGGGATGTGCTAAAATCTTTAATATGAAGTACTAGAAGTAGATTGAAGTAACTGCTTTCACTGGATAGTGGTTTTACTACATCAGAAATTTTCCTGTGCTCCAATGAACTTCAGACTGGGAGGGGGAAATGCAGCAAGGCAAGGCACCCTCAAAACTTTCCAGCTGTAAGGGTGATACCACACTTGAGGTACTGAATTTTCTAAAAATCAGAACTGAAATTCCCATGTTTCCTCAGGGAGAGAAGACTTGTAACCACCAAGATTTTTTGAATAAGTACACAAATTTTTATGATGTTCTGAAAACAGATGTACTTTTACTCAAGAAAAATTTGGGGGAGGAGGGAAGAGGGTCAGCATCCTCATCAGATCATCTAAAAAAGGGAACATTCTCTAAGGTCACCGAGTCTGGCTCATTGTACTGAGCAGCAAAAGACAAATAACCATCCTGGACCACAAGGATATCAGTGACTAAAAAAGAGCAGATGCTCTCAGTACTGATGCTATACAGCCACTTCTTCATTAGGACAATGCCCAGATTATTTCCTCATGCCTGAGAAAGCATCTCTAATCTCATCAACCACTGTGCAATTTCTGCATATCAAATATTCCTGATGAGTACCTCATTACAAAGTTCAAACTTCAGAATCCATCTGATCTTGGTAACTGTAAATGCAAACAGAACCAAAACATTCACCACATGAAGACCATCATTAAGGCAGACTTACATGCAAGCTTTTCCCATAGTATGGAAAGTACATCAAGTCTATCAGGCCATGAGGAGGAAAATAAGTTATAGCAACCATGCCTTCATCCTGTAATTGGAGACAGCAAAAAAAGCAAAAGTTAACATCTGCTTGCATAGAATTGAACACAAAATTAGAATTATAACCCAATGATAAAGCACAAGATACCTAAAAAAAAAAAAAAGGCAACTGACCTACAAACTTATAGAATAACTTTTAAAATACACTTATTTTTGGCAAATAGTTACATGCTGCACACATCTGCTACAGTAAAGATTAACAGTGCTATTTAAATTAGCAATCAAGACAGCTTGCCTTCATGCTTTTCTTATGAGTCAAAGAAATGGCTAAGGGGGAAGAGGACATTCATTGTAATGAATAATTTAACAACCAAAAATCACCCCTATATAACTAAAATCCCAAGTATCCACAAGCAAGCCTGGATGTTTCCTTCAAATATAGGCCACCTAAAAAGAAATCCAAGTTTAAAATGGTGATGTTACTAGACTTCTGTGTGTCATCACCACCTCAGAGGAACAACATATACACATGCATGACTTCTCACTCAACTGTCCCCTACAATCCCAAATTTGGGAATAAGAAGTAGCTACCTACAAAGTTGCTGCCTAATTTCTGACTAAGGAGTCGCTCAATCTGTGAGATATACCAAATATGTGGATGTGACTGAGCAGTCCAGACACAGACACCCCTCCCAACACACAGTATTCTTCAGGATTGTGTATCCTGGCAGGATGTCAAACCACTAGGAAATGCCCACATCTAACATGACTTTCTGTAATAAGATAAATATATTACATAATCAAGGGAAATGCCATTAAAACAATCCCCCCCCATACTAAATGTATCTTCAGACCATCATTGCTTGTTCAGTGTAATACACAAGTTCAAAGTGTATCAGCAACTGTCATGGCTTTTTCTATACTACCACATTATAACAGCTGTGATTTTGAAAAGGTACTCTACAAAGTTCAGAAGACAACTCCAGTAAGATCAAAAAATAGTAAAGAACAAACCACAGCTTAAGATTACCTTCTGATCTCCTTAAAAGAACGTACAATATGTTTTTTAGGATATGGCCACATTCCTATTCCTTTGCAGTCTAAATTATTGCAATTCTTCAATATATGTATTAAGTATTTTGAACCTTAAGCTAGCAAATATAATCTCTAAGTAGAAATGTGTTGCTTTTCACCATTATACTTTATTTGAAGTGCATGCAGCTGAAAATACTAATTTTTCAAATATATTTTTGAAATAACGGTTAAATAATCAGAATAACACAGGAAAGTTAAATAGTGTTTTCTGGAGCAGCTAAACACAAGGCACGCATGCAGTCAGAACTATATAGGCATTAGGCTACCAGTGCAATAGCAGAGGGGTTCTGGGACATGCAGCTGCCTGTCTCATGCAACTGCTGTGGGGTTTGGGATTTTAATAATTAATTCTAATTAATATCCCTACACAATTAAATAGAAACAAACCAAAAATCACCTAAACAAGCTGCCTTTGCTGAAGAACTCCAAGAATCAGTCCACTAGGGAGTGTCACTTTATCTGCTTACCCTTTAGTTTCCACAAAGAGTTGCTGACAGTCAGCAAATCTAAAATCAGAAAATTTAGCTGGACAGATGGACTTTTACCTCACTAACTTGGTCTTTATTAAAACTGTGTCTTAGAAAGAATAATGTTCCAGATATTAAAACAATATTCAAAGACCCAAGGAAAGAACTTGGGCAGGAATGGTCTATTAATAACTTGAGAAGAAGAAATGGTATCACTGCACAAGATAAAGAGCAGTATGCATTAGTGGAAACTGTAAACCAACAAAGATTTCTGTCACAAAAAGCAGGTTAACTCAGATCCTGATTATGCTGACAGGAGCAAGGCACGTAATGTCGTTCATACAACCATTCTTCATTCTTGTACACTAGAAAGTGAAACCTAGTACAAAGTCAAGATGGTCACTAAACAGAAGAAATTAATGTATTTTGGAATTAAGGCTTTTTTTTCTTTGGTTAAAAAAAAAAACTCCCATCAAATCTACCAGTTTTCAATAGAGGTAGTTTTAACTTGAAAGAATACTGCAACAAGATGTTCCAGTGCACGTGAAACTGCACATCTCCAGCCCCCCAAAAAAGACCTAAAACACTGATCTCCAAACTTCTTGGAAATACCATCTTGTGTTGGTTTGTTTCTCTTCATGGAGATCACCAAGACTACAGCAGATCAGTTCCTCCAGGGTGCAGAAGGAAGAACCAGCTGTAATTAGTGTCTGACACCGCGAACAGAACCTACAGAAAATACAGTGATGATGGACACACTAAAAGGGCAGAGGCAGAAGCATCTCCAACTGTAAGTGTGCTGACTTTGAAATCACAGATCTACCTTTTTAATTTTTCATTTAAAAAAAATCCCATAGAAAAAGTACAGGGAGAAGAAAGAAGAATTGCCTCACAGGAGAATGCCTGAAGAACATAGATTTCACATTGAAAAATTTAAATGATATTTCAGGTGACAAAGACTGGCAGGATGTGCAGAGAGAAGCTATTAACCTCATTTTGTACGTGAGAGACTTGTAAAAACTGAAGTTCCATTTAAAAGTCAGATGGTGTTCAGTCCAGGCAGACACTTGCCCAAATTGCTCTCAGTATACATAACAGTGATGCACAGCAAGTTCCACCTGACCATGAGGGAGGACTTTGTTACTGTGCAGTGACTGAGCACTGGAACAGGTTGCCCAGAGAGGTGCTGGAGTCTCCCTCACTGGAGATATTTAAGAACTGTCTGGATCCAACCCTGTGCCATGTGCTCTAGGACGACCCTGCTTAGTTTATGATCAGAGAACTTCTAACTATATTCTGTCTTTATTAAATAAATTCACTAAGTAATTTGTACTTATAGAAAAAAAATATTATTTATTTCGAAGTATCTCAAAGGGTAAACAAAATAGTAAAAAAGCCCATCATTATCAACCAAGTTGTTATCAAACTTATTCTTTTCCTACTGAAACCAGCTAAGAGGATAGAAAAAGGATCATCTGTAATTTGCTTACTACAGCTTCTACCACTGTCTCATAGAGCGTCCATACAAAAAAGCTGAAGAAATAGAATCATCATAAAATAGGATTATCATCAATATTTTGTAAATCACTTGAACATTAGCTCTCAACACACCACAAGGCATTTCAGGTGGAAATGAAGATGGACCCCATTCACTGTTTTCAGTAAGGACTTGTGAGATGCAAAACTAAGTTAACTCACTGATGGGCCCAGGCTGTAAGTAGTGCAAAACACTTCAGACAACTCGATCCCTTTAAAATGATGATAAAAAATTACAGAGCAAGGACCAAAAATAGTAATTTGAAATTCAACTTCAAGAACTGACATCTACAAATACAGACTGGGAAATAACCGAAAGAAAGATCTCAATATTAGAACAATTAAAATAAAGACTAAGTGTATTACAAACAGCAAATTCACCTTGAGACACTTTTATTATTTCCAATGTGATTACAAAGGGAGAAACTGTGCCATTAACCATAGAGGACAACCTCTGTCCAGTTTGGGTTATCACATTATGAAAAAATTATATACTAGGCAAGTCAAAGAAGAAAGAGACTATTAGAAGAAGCTTAATTGCTTTATTCTAAAAACCAAATAATTCCTTCAAGAGAACAACGTCTTTTTTGAGAATGGAAGCAAAGAAATCAGTTTCAAATAAGAAAAGGAATCACCTTTGCTTGCAATGGACTGTCATGGAGAGATCAAAACTTTCAAAGACTCCACAAAAATCAAGTATTAAAATCTATGCCTACCACAGGTACCCAGGAAGAAGGCAGAAACCTTACAAGGATTTGTCTCGTTAACTGATGACATTTCCCAGCCTACACTTTTACCAGTCACCTCCAGCTAAAAGCCAGGACTGTGCCCTTCACTCAAGCTACAAACTTACCAAGGCTTTCACTGCTCCCCCAGCAGTCTAGGAAAAATATCCGCAAGTCAAAGTAATTATTATAATTACCATAAAACATTCTGTAGAAATCCATTGGTACATAACAAATATGCATAATTAGCTGTTATTGTGAGTAGTTTATAGTTGATTTGAAGGCAATTTTTACTTGAGCAGTAACATTAGTTTCCACACACAGTGTCTTACCCATCATTTACAAAACTGTCTAAGGTGCACTTGCAGCATGGAGAAAAAATAAAAATATAGGTTATGAAATGAGAAAACAAAATATAACTCACAATAAATAAATAAGACCACAAATAACATGTATGTATTTCCACAACTCTACAGCAAAAAACAGGTAGCTAAAACACATCTAAAGATGAATGAACAACAACTGAAAAATATTTTTATAAGTACACTGAAGAAATTAAAGACACTAAAACTAAATTAGACATACAGCAAGATGAAAAACAAACAAAAATACAAAGTCTCTAAGAAGAAGGAAAGAGTGAAATAAATTACTTCACTATTCATCCTACTCATAAGGAAAATTAACTACACACTTATTTCTTACATTCAGGACTGACCTTAGGTGTACACTGTATACGTGGTTCTCCTTCAGGCTTTAATCCAATTATCTAGAGGAGAGAAGGTTACAATATTTACAGATCTTTTTCCCTCTTTCCAATTTTACAGACCGAATTTGACTTTTCACCTCATTAAATGACAGCATTCATACAGGGAGTAAATCTATTCAGTGTCATTTTTACCTGAACACAATTTTAAATTAGGACAAAGATTTAAAGTATTGTTAAGTTAAATAGTTTACTCAAATTAACTCAAATAGTTACAGTAGCCACAGAAAAGACTGTTATTTTACATTCAGCATGTAGCATTAATGGTTCAACCAATTAGCAATTCAAGTAATGTGTAACATCACTGAAAAGTCAAATACTTAGTGAAGTTTTCATCACCTTTCATAGTTTAGGAGTTACAGAATGCATTACATCCTAGCTAGATTTCTGCACCACACATATGAAGTAAAACATACTTTACTTGCAGAGTGGTCTAGAATCCATTTTACAGAACAGTAAGCAAAAGCAAAAAGCAAATTACTTCTTAAAACAGGGGATTCAGATATTTTGATGCAAGTGGTCAAAGCCAATACTTCTAAGTATTAGAAAGCTCAAAAAGCTCACTTCACTCTACTCTCTGAAAACATGAATTGCCAGACCTTTCAGTAAATTACACTATTCTAGAAATGCAAATATCTCAAGTAGCAAATTGAACACATATTTCAGTCTTTTCTACAGTCATTTTTCATACAGCAGTAGCTGGGAGAACTTATACTAAGAATTAAAAAGAAGCAGGCACTTACTCTGTTCATTTTCACAATCACACAGGGAGTTCCTTTGGAATACCCAAAATTCGTATCTTCCTTTCCAGAGCACTGCCCCAGATCAGAGAGGTTGAATCGACAGGCCTTTTTAACAGCAACATCATTTTGCTCAAAAATCTTTCCTGGTGTACAATCTATGTTTTGGGACTGCTTTGACTCATTGTATGCTATGAAACAGAAATAGCTTATAAGTCAATTGGTAGAAAACAAATAAGCAGCCAAAGCCTGCTGATGCCTATATAAGTATATAATTTGGCAAGTGTTACTTGTCAAAGAGTTCTCTCAAAGAACTACTTTCAGAGCACTGTCTCTTACATCCATCTTAAACACTTTTTTGAAGTCTATCAGGAAGTGGCACTGCACTTGAATGAAAGAATAAAAAGAGTATTACAGAAGAAGTAATACTGTCTTGCTTTTCAAATTGTAACAATAGTCACAACTTCATAAATTCCTGTACATAAACTTATTACATGTTCTAAACTAATCACGTATTAAAATATAAACAATCAATTTTTTACCTGGAAACTGAACCAGTTTTCTGTTTGCACAGTTTCTTTTAAAAATGCACAGGAAAACTTCAAATACTTCAGTAAGTAATATTAAATGGCCTCTACATTTACATCAGGTAGTATAATTGGTTTTATACTAAGATCCCAAATTATTTCTTTGTGTTTTGCAAGTACACAGATCACACTGCCACAAATGCTAATCTGTTCACATTAAGGATTTTTTGTGGGGTTTTCCCCTCCCTTACCCTCCACCCCACCTCATTAACAAAGTAAAATGGAGAAAGGGAAAGTTCATCCTCCATGCAAGACACACAAAACTGCAGGAGGCAGGTAATCATGACATGCAGCATTCCTCCCAGGAGCCTTGGCTGAGCTCTGAAAGAAAATCCTACTCATAGAAGCTTTTAGTAGGCACCAAAACTATGAATATGGAGAGATTCAAGAATAGCTTGTGTAGTTAACAAAGCAACTCATGCACACAGCACCTTCTCAATTCTGATTTACAACTTTTAAGGGGTTAAACTTACTAATATTTTAATTGATTTCTGTATTATTAGAATAAGTGTACATGCAGGCACATACATAGAATAACACATGACAAACTAATGATTTTGCCATCCTTCAGTCTTGCCTGTGTTACCTTTTCTCCGTGTTCTAAATTCAGTATTTTAATATCACTGCCCATAAATACTATGTATCGGGGTGAAAAGTAAGAAATTGCAATTAATTTAATCTTTGTGTGCCTTATTTTTTCAAATAGACACTTAAGGTCTTAAGGCTATGGGATTCTCAGTTATCAAATCATTTAGATTAAGACTAATTAGGTAAGTCTTGATAAACTTTGCCTCCAAATACATGATGTATGTTATTTTACATTACATTCTCTTGGCATATGTAATTTCTACTTACAGTATTTAAATAACCATGACACCAAAACACTGGACTAGGAGACAAAACTCTCCATTATGTACTCCATTATTCCTCTTGCCCAAGGCTCCCTGTCCAATATAGGCATCAATACTTACCTTCTTCTGCAAAGTATATACTTTAATAACACACATAGCTGTAGTAATCCTGAACTTGCACAAGTCTCCATTAGCAACTAGTAACTACAGGCAAAAAAATGAAAGTAATGTTCTCAAGACAAAGATTCCTGAATTACTTGTGGAGTTTGAAGTAACTTACATTCAAGGAAACTTTTAAGTGTAGTAACATATTCCAAATATGACTGGCTGTCACTCTTGTTAAAGTAAAACTCCAGTGCGGTGTCTGGCTTTGGTGAGATCATAAGTCCTTAAAAAGAAAAAGTGCAAGTTAGGAACTAAACGACTTCTCTTTCCTACACCACTCCAACCTATTCAATATACCCATAAATCAGAAAATGTCCATCTGTAAAGAAACATCAGCGTTACCCTACATTCCACAGTACTGGAAGGTAGTTTGTGTTTGAAGCCACTTATCAAAATCAACATTACATTAATTAATATTTAAATCCAACCCAGTGCATAGCTGCAATTCACAAAGCAAACCCAAGTGATTAGGAAAAGCGAAATTAGCAGCTTAATCAGCTTTAATCAAAGATTTTTACCAATTCACTTCCTATTTTCCATACTCAGCAAATTAAACTTAAATAATTGAAAAAATACCCAAAACCACACCCAGAAAGCCTTCAGTTCAAGCAATGGTTCAAAGTTTCAGGCAGTATGGAGTGAAGCTATGATTGTATTTTTTTCATAGAAACTCACACAAAAAAGCATTTTAAAAATCTTGATTGTGCATAAAGATGGCTTGAAAGTTACCCCAATCAAAATAGACAAGCCAAGGTAGTTTCTGTTCTTCTCCTCCATGTCCTCAAACAGAAAGTTTAGGCACCATCTGTTTCATGGAGAACACAAGACACTTCATGAAGCCCTGGGCCCGTGTCCCTGGAGAGGTGTATGGCTCAGCCAGGCCCCAGGAATGCTCTGGAGCTGCCTCCAGGCCCAGCAGCACCAGCGTTCCCAGCGGGACTATGGCTCCACTGGGCTGCTGGCTCTGGGTACCAGAGCAGGAACCCCCCCCAGCCAGGCAGCCAGGGCTGGCAGCAGAAACACGGACATGGATTGCCAAGGGCTGGAGTGCGGCTTGGGTTGACGGATGAAAAAGGCACACGTGGAGTGTGGGCTCTTGACAGAGCTGAACTGTCCTTCCTCCCAGCACATGGCTCGAGAAAGGTGCAGTGTTAAATCTTAGGGATTTTTCTGTAGCAGGTGAAAGCAAAAGACACACTCCTTGCTAATACCCAGCCTGTGCCATCAGGAGTTTGTCACTAACAGAGACAACCAATGCTTCTATTATTCAACACAGCTTCAGCAGCAGATGAAATAGCACCACACCACCAGACACTGCAGAGAGTTCAAAATCTCTTCAAAAAAGGATGTGTGACTGATTGCTTTATTCACAGCACCTTAAGGTAATTTTTATTTAATATAAATAATTAGCACAGATAAAAACCCAGCAGCTGTGATTAACGAGTGTCCATGCATCTGTCTCTTCAAGTATAGCTGAGAACTGACACTGTAGTCCCACCAAAAAAAACAACAAAAAAATCCACAAACACAAACCCCCAAAATACCAACCTATATTTTATCAGATTAACTTTTTCCTAAGTTAGAATATTAAAATGGTTTGATCAAAGTCAAATTTGGCATAAAGAAGTTGCAATTACAGCAACCAATTGTATCAGCTTAGGATGCCACGTAGTTTCCTATTATCTGGCAAAACCAATTAAAACCAGATTCCCAAATGAATAGAATTTAAGGCAGAAAACAAAATTCATCTCCCCCCAAAAAATTAAATAAATCAGGCCTTCTGAATATAAACAAAACATTTAAGATGATAAGAGCGCAGTGGGAAGATAAAGATGGAAAATATGTCTTAATGTTGGATTCTTAACATGTTATACTGCAGTTAATCAATCACAGTAAGGTTTTTGAAAGCATACCAAAAGTGCAGGTCTAAGGCTTCACCTATAGAAATGACCAAGCTTCCCAAATGAAGGCAGGATTCATTTACAAATACTTTCAACTGGGAAATAATAACAGTATATACTAAACATTTATCACAAACATCTTTCAGATTCAAAAAAAAATCCAGATATAATTTAATGATTTTTTACTCTAGCTCTTTTGTAAGATTCCCAATAAATCACAGATCCTCTTTTCTGCAACAGCAGCAGTTAAATTATTTCCATGGAAGCCACAACTAAGTGCTTCAATGACTGACAGTCCATGTAAACCTACAAATACTATTTTAACTGCAGATTACTTTGTACCATTACATTTTCTGGCCTTTACACTGATCTGGGATTCAACAAAATACAAGATAATTATTAGCAGGGCTGAAAAATCACTGAAGGGGTTTTACACACTAAGGGCTTTTGAGGGATAAGAGATTATTATTATTATCCATGTGTTTTTCAAAGGGAATAATGACAAAATAATTCAACTAGTCATCAGTGAATGAAACAATAATTTGGAGAGATTTATTGCTTCAGTGGAACTTCAGAAACATCCTAGGAGGAAAGGACTACTTGAATTTCAGTGGATCACAGTCTGCCTAAAGACTATGGTGTAAATTCTACAGAAAAAGCTATATGAAGGACTGATGCATAGACTGAGAGAGATGCAAGATTTGGGCTCTTCTAAAGGATCAGAATTAACAGCCTCAGCACAGGATCACATCTAAGACTGTAAGAGAGATTTTACATTATATTACAATTCCAAGAGGGATTTTAAAAAAATCATCTGGATTTGATTTATATCCCAGTGTACAAAGCAAGTAAAATTAAAATTATAAAATAAATCAATTGTGAGATTTCCAAATATGTTTAACAAGAGTAAAACCATTGACCTACGCCATCCAGGTTTTGTGCGTAGAATTTGTTTTTATAATTTAAAGTCTTACAGCCCGGAACATTACATGTTTCACTGCAAGTGAAAAATGACAGAGTTAAAGAGGAACACTGAAACAGAGACAAGCAATTTTATTAACTTTTATGTATGAGTTACTAAAGACATGGTTAATAAAAAGATTTAATTCAGAAATGTTATAGGAATTCTTAAATAAAAAACTAATTGTGGCATACATAACTTTTTAAACAAACATCCCCTATGACTTATTTCAAAGTCAAGGAAAATACCCTGAATTGCAAGAGAGAAATGTCACTCAAGTCCAGCATTAAGTCACAGCTCCTCACAGTTCCATCCACTACCAAGGTTCTGACTTCCACAATGGAAATGGGGAGAAATGGTCAACTAAGCCACCTTCTTTTTTTCCTCATTTTTTTTCTTTTTTTAAATTATTCTTTGCAGTATCTAGCCCATTCTTAGCTTGAAACACAACACAAATCCTCAAAAACCCTTACAAGACAACACTTGTTAGAGAAGGCCACAATACTACACTGCACAAATTCTGTTCAGAATCCAGAGAAGTTTATCACATTGGTCCAACTGCAACTTGCTCACACGAAGATTACTGTATCATCTTAAGTGTGGATGCAGCTGCAAGATGTTGGTCAATTTTAAGAGTTTTGAGTTTAGAGAAAGGGGAGAGTATTTTTTAAAATAAAGTTGTCTCACTTCCACCAAAATATTAATATTGCACCATTTAGTTTTGTGTTTTAAACATAAATTTGGTCCCTAAGACAAGTTATTAGAAAAACTGAGATATCAAATGTTCAAGTGGCCAGACCATTTAAGTTGCATATACAAATCAAATACTTACATATTCTCCAGAAACAGTAACTAGAACACACTAATCTCTTTGGTATAGGTAAAGTACACAGAATCAATTTTTAAATCTTTCAGAGTGAAAATTCTTAATATTTTTCCAGTATGGAGATATACCAAAACAGAGCCTATGTCAGAATTTTGTGATATATTTTAAACAATTTAAAAAAAAAAAAGTTTAAAAACGGTTGGAGGGGAAAGGCAAAAAAAAAGGCCACCCCCTTTACTACTCATTCTTACTTGTGTAGGGCTTTTGTCTGTCACATGCAGCTCTCTGAACCAGCCAGCAGTGGGACCAGATGGGCACGTAAACAAAAGGAGCATCAGCTCCAGGAAGCAGGACACCACCTTTAGTGGCAGCTACGTGTTACATGGACTTGGCTTCATCACACAACAGGACCCTCTCTCTTTAGTGGATCCCTACAGAACAGGCCAACGAGCCCTGAAATCCACAGACATTCCACGTCAATTGAAAACTATCTAATACTGTAGTAAAAACTCCGGAAAGGCCTCTGCCCCTTACACAGATCACACCCACAGCACAGCCTTCCTGTACCTTCTTCAAAGTACCAAACACTAACCAAGGTGGCTGTCCATCTCAGCCAAAAGAACTGGTTTATGGTACCTCTAAAGCAATTTGATTAAATTATAATCCCACTTCTCCAACAGCATGTTCTCTGGATTTGCAGGTAAAATTGTGTTCTAGATACAGGAAGAATTCAACTGAAAAGAACTTAGAGGAAAACACAGCAAAAGTTAGCACATACACACAAAAAGCTACTGACTGAATTTATGCTATAAGCATATATCACTTGCCTCACATCAGGTTTTACCTTTGCAATCTGCAAGTAATTGAGGAATAATCACAGTTACCCATAAGTCGTTCACACTTCCAACAAGCTCTCAAATGAAACTTAGCTGTTAAACCAGACAGAGTTTTATGAAAAAATAAATACAGTGTTACCTGGACTAGAAATCCGGTCACGGTATTTCGGTATATCACTGCTCAGTGTCTGAAGCATAACCCACATTGTGAATGTGAAGAGTGCTGCTAGGAAGCCATAGAATACCAGATAGAACAGTAAGATCAATCCTGTAAAGAAAAAACTAAAATTACTATTTTTGTTTCATCTAATTCCATTATCTACTTTGAAAATAAAACCAGGAAATAAGCAATACAATGTCTGTAGCTGTAAATATGCCTCCAGCATACATATATAATGCACAGTGCACAACAATGCATACAAAGAGGCTTTCTTAATACTTTCTGATTCTTAAAACTTACAGGGCATTTTAGCATTTCTATTTTTAAGGGAGCAGCATTAAAAATTGCTCTTTGGGCTACAAAGGAAAGCTGGCAAAGATGACTAAGCAAAGCAATGCATTAGGAAAAAAATTAAGTTTCACTTGCTTAAGGGAATTATAGTTTTGTATCTGGAAAGGAAAGGGTGGCCGGGAAGATGAAAGAACTGAGTGAAGAGATATAATTATTAAACTGGATCTAAACCAGGCAGGAAGCAATTGGTGCTTTAAAAACATAGTTGATACGTGAGGGAACTCCACACAGAGCATTCATTCACACATGGATCCTGTTACAAGAGACTCCTTAAGGTGAAAATGCTTTCTGCTGCAGATTTTTGAAAACAAAACCAAGCCTTCTATTCAGATTTATCAAGTCTTTGCCTAACACATCCACCTGCTTTACCAATCTACCTCAGAGACCCAGCAACCTCACTGGAATTCACCAGTTACACAGATGTTACCAGCTTCAACTTGTTTCATTACTCTGGTGTACAATCCCAACCTAAAAGAGTGCATGATTCTGTTTTAAGACTGAGCACCTGAGACTTAAGGACACACGCACAGACATTGTCAAAAAGTATTGAGGAAAACAGATGCTTGAACAGAGAGCCATCTTCAAAACCTTTCTAACTCAAAAACATAACCAAATGATGACAGAAATTCAATTTTTATAGAATAGTCTAGCTATATAAGGGTGCTATCAGAAGCCAGAGATATAACCCAGGTAAAGAAAAGCACATAAAACCATTACACAACATCCTACCACTGACACTTGATTAAATGCAGTACTTTTCAGCCTTCCATAGAAAAGGACAGAGCAAAAGCAAACATGACTGTATCACAGTGATATGTACTGTCCACTGGAAGATGACAGAAGGAAGCCTAATCCTTGGCTCCTGTCCCAGAAACTATGATTGCATTTTGCACTGGAATATTCAGTGCAAATATAAACCACAGTAACCCATGACTGCTAAAGATGCAAGTACCTGTATTACTTCTGAAAGAATTCAGTGTACATCTATTAAAATAATGTGGTGATTCCCAAATTATCTTTAAGATAAATTCTCTCCAGAAACCAGCTTAACGTTATTGGATTTTTGGTTTGGTTTTAGTTTTTGATTTCACGTGTTGATAAAGTTACTTACCCATCTGCAAAAGTCTGAGAGTGATCAGGTATTTAAAATATATTTGGAACCAATGAGATGCAAGACTCTATGCAGAAATTAGAAGTAGGAAAGTATGCAAACACAAAATGAAGCTTACTCTGTAATGAACAAGAGAGCTTGACATCTACTGTAAACTATCTAAGGCTACTTAGGTGCTGAAAAGAGAATATAAAAATAAATAGTAGAAATCCTAGTCAACAAAAATTGCATTTGTATTTGGCACACTAGCAATTTGCTTTACTTATAAGGTTATAATTGCTTTAACTGGATCCAAAACAGAACAAGGATCTTCTAATTAATACTCAGTGTATTCTGGGCATCCCAAACAAAAAAGCTCCCTTACAAAACCTTTGGTCAGCTCTCACTTGGATCCCTGTAAGTTAATCAATTATTGAATACACTTTCATCAAGCTGTCTAGAAAGTACACTTCCCATCAAGTGACCAAGACATTCATCAAACAGTTCCAATGGAACAGAAAAAGAGTTTTGACACATAAGACGAGACAAGCAGTTTCCATGGCAATTAGTGTAAAAGCAAGAAAGTCAGGGAAATCTTTTTTTCATTGAGCTATTTCATAATGCACCGTTATTTTAATCTCTAAAAGATTATGCCAAACTTCATTGGAAAAAACCCCCCAAATTAAAAACAAACCCCTGCCCACTTGTTTATTACTGATGGGCATAACATCACCTGGTGTGCCCCTCTAAGCAGACGTGGCCCTAAGCACAGTCCTGCTTTGGGCCGACACCACCATGGCACCTGCATGACTGCCTGGGGCCTCATTCGGGAGCTCCCCGAGGAGCAGATCCAGGCCTGCTGCAGCTCCTCCTTTGTGGGGATGGTGCCCACCCACAAAGGCCCCCTACTGCAGTGGGGCAGGGGGTGCTGGGACCCCCTCCCCTCCAGCAGCAGGGGCAGGGCAGAACCGCTCCGTGGGCAGTCCCTGGGGAGCCCCCCCATGCCCAGGGAGGGAGCGCCAATACTGGGGACAACAGCGCCGAACTGGGGATCGACTCTGGGGGGGGACCACAGTGCCCACAGGGCCTCACCCAGTCCCTCTCCCTCCCAGCAGCATCCCATCCACCGGGAACATGCAGCAGGATGAAGGCTCTGTGATTATTCAGAGCCGTGAAACTCTGCTAAACTCCCCCAGTCCAGCAAAGCACACGTGTGTACAAACATACAGATTATTTTTAATTCTTATTTTAATATAGCTGGTAAATGCACTGCACTGAGCACTAAGCTGCCCCATTTATGCTACTTTGCCACATTAAAAAGAGGGGAAAAAACCAAACAACAAAAAACTTCTCGGCAACTTCCAACAGCCCTGAACTGAGTAAGCTGCTCTTTGTGAGCCTATTAGTACTAATTATCCTAAGCTAATCACAATGAGCAAGCCATAACCTGTCAAGAAACTCTGCCAAAATAACTTCACATAACACTGGATTTCTTGTCAGAAAACAAGATGTACCCAAGTAACAGTGAAAAGCTATCCTCCACATTTACTCCATGGAAAGTACAGCTACCACATCACGCAACTCAATTCAATTGTTGCAGAACATCTCGCTACATTAAAACTATAACATAAGAAAAACTAAAAAAAAAATTCTGCATTACAATTTACCTAGCTGTTTTGGTTTGTTTTTCTTTTTACAGGGCATCACAGTACCAAAAAACCCCTTCTTCGTGTCTTAACCACAAGAACAAGCAAGTCAAATCTGGAAAACTGCCATTTCTGAACCAACGTGCTGGTACCATCATTAGCTGGAATTCACTTGCAGGGATCAAAGCACTTCTCCACTGTTAAAATTAGAATTTCTGACTGGTGAATGCAAGATATCACCTGGCCATCATTTCCATGATGAACACATGCTTTCCACACTTCATATGGCAAAGCTGATAAAAAAAAGCATGTCAGTCTGGCATTAACCAGATTGGTAAATCTACCTCATGCAATACATAGGTAGATATATCCAGGTATCAGTACACACACTGACACAGACATGGAAGAAACTATTCAACATTACCTGTAACGGCAAAAAATTAAATGCTGTCTTTCTGGTTTGTTGGATCCCATGCTGCATTGATCCTATCACCTGCATGACCATTCTTCAGCATCTTTAACTAGTGGGATTTAAATACCCAAGTAATGTTCCTACTGACTACCACCAGTGCCAGGAACATCAAGGAATTTTAGTCCACCTGCAGATGGATTTCTTTCCTTAAACTAACATAAGTATACATTTTAAATAATCACTGATCATGTTTCAATTTTATTTTTCACACACTTGAGAATTACTGTTTTCTAGATATAACTTCAGTCCCATGTTATATTTTACGTCACAACAAGCCAGGGCTCCACATATAACATGGCTACACCTCAGGAGACAATAAAAACCATCAAGTGCAACACTTGCAAAGAACCACAAAAGCCAGTGTCTGATGCCATGATTAAGCATTTAGAACACAAAAAAACCTAAACCCCCCAAATACCCTCACTGTACCACTAGAGCTTACTGATACCTGCAACAAGAAAAGGCAAGATGCCTTTTTTCAGTGATCTGCACCAGGAAAAATATTCTACTGCAATAGCAGACAGTGATGCCAGAATGTTTAATATTACATTACTTGTAAAGAAAGCTAAATTACAATAAAACCCTGCTCAAAACACTGAGAGAGAACACAGATGATTCGACTCAGAAAAGCAGCTAAAACTTTAACAGCTCTGTATGTGCAACCAGGAACTCAGTGAAGATGAAACAGAAGCAAAACTGGATCCTTTGCTATGGCTACCAATCAAACTGTATATCCACTGACATGGTGGAAAACTTTCCTAAAAATAAGGTGTTGGGTTTTGCTGGTCAGGTTTTGTGTTTGTTTGTAATTACAAACACTGTATTTGTGCACTGAAGGATGCAACTACCCATTCAAAAGAAAATTCAGTAGGTCTGAATTTCTATGTACTTCAAGACAATGCCACCTCTACCTCAAATACCTTGACACAACCACCTTTACAGAAAGACTTAAATACGCTTGACATCACATCTAGTGTGACCACAGGTGATGTACTAGAGTCTGTATTGCCTTTCTTTTTTGGCAGTACTTATTTTTCTGTAATCTTGTGTGAAAAGAATTTACTGTCTATCCTGTAAGGCTATGGACACACCTGAGTGTGTGGTGAGCACCCCATTACAGTATGTTCATGATGATCTCACTCCATTCCTACTCTAATTCCAGGCAGACACAGCACCTTGCCATTACAGGCAGAATCAAATGCTGATCTTCCTTTTACTTGCAGAAAGGCCCTATATGGCAGTCTGCCAAGTGCTCCTTTCTCTGCCCTACCTGATTAAATTCTGGGTGGACCCCAGCACTGATCCTCATTCCCTTCACCTCTGCAAGGGCTATTAGCACTCCTCACGCCTTTCTGCTGGGAATGCCACCACCTCAAGTCATCAACAGTCTTTCCAGCGTTTTCTGTCTCTTTA
>NW_016690277.1:2509559-2669917 GCF_001604755.1 Lepidothrix coronata | reverse complement strand
CAACAAATGATTATGCCAAATAATTAAAAATAGGTTGGGGGGGAGGGTGTGTAGGTGTGGATACCAATTTGTGAAAGATTCAAATTGAATTACCCCTCAAGTCTGCAAGACATATTATGGAGTTTTCACCAAATTGAAATAGGCAACCCTTTACCAAACTCTAAGAGGCAACATACCTCTGTTACATGACAAATATGAGTAGAGGAGCTACTTGTGTTTGATCTCTTCACAAACTGCTGGTGTAGAAATGGCAGACAGAGGAGTACTCCAATGCCACAGCACTGGGTTTCACGGAGAATCACTGCCTTGCAGTTACAATTTACATAAGCCTGGGGGACTGTCTCAGACTAGGGCAAAACATGCACATACTGTGAATAATTATTTAACAGTTTCTCTACTGCCTGTGTCTTATTTCTGCAAGGAAGATGTCTTGAGACGAGAGAATATGCACAGAAGAACCAGAGCCAACTGAATTCTCATCGTGCTGCCCCTGGAGACATGAAAACCCAGCAGACTGGGAACCAGAGCTTTCCTCTTCTACCTCCTTCACCTTTCAACCGGGAGACCAGCAACAGAAGAGGAACACTGGTCAGTGAGACAGGTCTAAGCTCACACCAGTATTGCAAGGGCAGAAACAAGACCAAACCCTGCACATTCTTCTGTGCCAACAGAGCCACACAATTAGTGTCCTGCTATTAAAATGTGAAACCAAACACAGAGCCACATGCCACATCCCAAACCAGTCAGACTATAACTAAACTAAATTAAACAGGCACAGTATGGTAATCACAAAATGCCAAAACAAATATTGATGAAAAAATACATTGAAAATTTATAGTGATGCTAAACATTCACCTCCTAATGTCCAGGCTGAGGAAATGTTATATAGCACTAACTACATGCCAATCACCTAATCCACTAAAGAAAACTTATTAATGAAGTACAACTATTCCAATTGACTGCACAAAGTAAAATTATTCAAACTGTCTATACATACTTTCTCAAAAACATCTTTTATCTAGTAGCTGTAGAAACTCAAATACCAACTAAGTTGTCTCACTTATGTTTCAAGTCTTATCTATTGGTCTGAGACTAACACAGACTAGGAACATCCTAACTGACTTGCCCTACTAGACAGGTTTAAACAGACAAGGTGGTTTCATCTTCACTTTTTGTTGAAAAAACTTACAAGCTATTTCTAACATGCCTACAGTCTGTTCTCCTCAGACTCATGACACAGCCAGACTTCTGCAATCCACACACCCAGCCCACGCACTTGAGGAAACCTGCCTGTACAGAAAGATCAGTAGACAACAGCATAGTGGAAATTTCCTCTCCTTTGCTATTCAAATGGCAGAGTAGCTGGAAGCTCTTATTTCCATCTGAATGGAGGAGAACTCCTGTCAGAGCTCGGGCCCTCTCCTGACAGACAGGAGATACTGGCACGGCAGAGAAAGCACACCCCATGCACAGCCCGCTTAAAGCTCCTCCTCACTATTTCAACATTAGTATTCATTGAGATTGTGTCAAGGCCAAGGATGTATTGGCCTGTTCCTTTACACCACGCTGAGATTCTTGTTGGTTTTGTAAGGACAACGTTTAAGTATCCCAACTACATCCAAGTTTTGGGAGGAGACGCAGCATTTTCTAAAGTCAGTAAATATGTCCCATGAGGGCTGAAGAAACATCCTAATATTAAGCATTTGTACGGTTTAATATGAGAAAACACATTCGGAAAATATAAATATTTTTACTGGAAGGAACGAGATTATGATAACATGCTTTCCAGCTCAGAGGAAAGCAATGGGATGACTACCTGAAAATGGGAAAACAAACCCTGCCTTCACAAGCTTTACTGGAGAGCCTTCCTTTGAAAGCTTCCTTTAAAAAAATAAAAGGCCCAGAAGCCCCACGCTGGAACAAATTTAGCACGATGACGCACAACGACAGACAGCGCTCACTCTGGAATCGGGGCTCATGAACTTTTTTGGGGTTTGGGGGTTTTCCTGTGCTCCCCCTCCCCGTCCCACAGCTACAAGTACAAAGGCAATTTGCGCCCATTCATTCTGGATTCCCTGCGCCGCTGGAGCGCGGGGGGGGCGCGCTGGGAAGGGCTGGAGCGGCGGAGCCGCCCCGGCACGCGCGGGCTGCGGGGGCCACACCGCGGGCGGGGCCGCCCCGCACCTCGCGACCCAAGGCCCGTCACGGCCGCACCGCGGCGGCCCCCGGGGCGGCCCGGGCGAGGGAGGAGCCGGCGGGCCCGGACCGGTGCCGGGTGGGCGGTGAGTCGGCCCGGGGGGCGCTCCGGGAACTCCCGTTCCCATCCCCGACCCCCGCCCCCGCTGTCACGGACGGCGCTATTTTTAGCGCGGCGGTTGTAGCGGGCGCCGGGCGCGTGCGCCGCGCGGGGCCGCCTCACCTGGCGCGCGCCGCCCCCGCATCCCCCCGCGCCCCCGCGGGGAACCTCCCGCATCCCGCCCCCGCACACCCCCCACCCCCACCCCCTCCCCTCCCCTCCCGCGCTCGGCCCCNACCCCCTCCCCTCCCCTCCCGCGCTCGGCCCCGCTCCCCGCCGCCCCTCGGCTCCGCCGGCGCCGCGCCCCGCCCTTGTGCCCCTTAGGGCGGCAGCGCTCACCCCAGCTCTTCGCCGTGCGCCCCAGGAACTCGCCGCTGCTGGGGTTGTAGATGAACTGCCGCCACTCGGCCATGCTCTGGCGGAACGGCTTCTTCGTCTCCTTGGACATGGCGAGGCGAGCAGCGGCCGCGTCGCGCACCCCGGCGGTGGAGCCTCCCCGGCAGAGAAAGCCGCAGACAGCGCCCGCTCCCAACCGCTAAGTAAGTGCGGCCGCGGCGCCCGGCGGGAGAGCGGGCGGGGGCCGGCGCGCGGAGCCCGTCCCGGTCCCGCCCCTCGTCCCTGGTCCCGCCCCCGCGCCGGGCGGGACCCGCCGCGCGCCGCCCGCAGCCAATCCGCGCCCGCCGCGCGCGCGCCCCCCGGCGGCCCTCGCCGCCCGCTGCGACCGCACGCGGCCCTGCCTCGCGCCCGCCTCGGCCCCGCGCGCGCCGGCCCTGAGGGGAGCGGGGGGGGGGACACGGGGTGGCCGCGGGGCCTCGGCGGCGCCGGGTACGGGCAGATCCAAGAGGAACGGAGCGGAGCTGCGGCCACATCGCTTCCCAAACGGCACCTGCCCCCGCCGCCCGCCAGGGGGTCTCGCTCCAGCCCCTCCGGTCCTCTCCCGGCCCGGGTTCCGGGCACTGCGGACCCCGGGCGGTGCAGGACGGGGGTGCTGCACCGCGGGGCGATTCCTGATGTCTGACCATCTTAGGGAAATACCAGGGGACACGTGTAATCCGCATTTCGGCATCCCTGTGATCCTGCACAATCCCGAAACACCGGCAGAAAAAACACGAATATGTCAGGATGCTCTAGAAGGGCTATTGGTAATACGACTTCTGGAGCGTAAGGCTTCCAAAGCTCACTTGCTGACGCCTTCCTGAAGGTCCAAGTCAGAACAGCACATAGCCCCATTCCCCATCTCCCGGCTGGTAGCAGAGGAGCAGACTCCATTTACTCCTTGGCGTGGATCAAGATTAAAAGCCCCGAAATTCTCTTTCCCCAGTACCAAGCGCAGCAGTGCCAGCCCCTGTGCACACCCCCAGCCCTGAGGGTCAGCTCTAATGTGTTCTCCCTCATAGGGTCCTCAACCAGTATCAATAAAGGCATTACCTGGAGACTTTGCAAAACTCAAGTGTAACAGGAAAGTTCCTACATCAAAGCAGTTCTTAAAATAGTCAATAAGCCAGAGATAAAACCCGAGTGAAAAAGCTACACCAGACGACATCTTAAAATGTAAGAGAAACAATATAAGAGATAAACATATACATAAACCATAGATAAACCATAAACAAGAGGACTAATTAATGAAAAGGAAATACATATTTATCAGCCAGCGTGGCTAGTTTTAATTTTTATGATGGTTGCAGTATAATTCATGCCAGAAAGCAGTAAAGTATAAAACAGAATAAACCTATTTGCCTCCCAACTGCCTGATTCCAGTAGCCTCTTCTGTTACAGTACATCAGCCAAATCATTCTATTTGCTGTAAAACAACAGCAGAAAGTAGCTATCACTCACTAATTATGCTGTGTCATACTGATCAGCTCACAGATTCCATTTCAGGCCAAAAATAAGCTCTGTCCATTTTTATTTTTCTTTTAAATGTCACCGAGCAAAAGACTGTCATTTCATTCTAACAACTGCTTTGCTGAATTATTTTTCCCAGCTAATTCAAATAGGTATCCTATACTCTTAGGGAATAATATGTCAGCAAAATGTATCTATAACCATCTTTTGGAATGGGACACCATACTAATTCAATAACATTAAAGTTTGCTAGATGCAAAGACTGGGGGAGTTAACACTGATTAAAAAAACCAGATTGTCTCTAAGGAACAACCAAGCCCTGCATTATGCAATGAAATGTCAACATCTAAATATATTCATATTAAAAAAAAATTAAAGGAAATGTAAAGCAAAGTATTAAAGGAACTAGTATTACCCAGCAACCACTGAAGCTTTTTGGTCTGGATATCATAAAACATAGGAATCTTTTTGTGCTCTGCTCCAGTGAGTTTCAGAGGCTTAGTTTTAGTGTAATTGCTATTATGCTTATTTTTAAAATCAGTGATCTCACACAGCCCAGCCTGACCTGGATGGAATGGTGGGTCCTCACCTCCACTGAAAATCAAACTGCTTCTGAGATGCAAAAGGGTCAATGTTCTGACTCATGGGCATACAAACCCATTAGCTGGACACTGATCCCAGGTGAAATAATGGAAAGGCCCCTCCATACTCCAGTTAATACAAAGTACTGAATGAGGACAACATGATCTGCTATAGGGTTACCCACAGGAGCCCTGGAGTTGGGGTCCAGATGGGCAGGGCCCTGGCCAGGCGTGGGCTCAGCCTGGGCTGGGGACCAGCACACCCCTGGCAGTGCGAGGTCACGGGAGATGGAAAAGAACTAATGCAACTGAATGTGCATAAAAACTGGTCTTCTAGAAAGAAGATATCTGCACACATTGATGAAGAAATGGTACAAAAACACCTGCAGCCACTTCTGGTATTTACAAGAGCAGGAAAATATTAGTGATAGTTCAAAGAGTACTGAAAGATTATCCAGGGAGCAGAAAACATGCTGACTTAGAATATGGAGCTTCCACATATCAGCTTATTTAGCTTCTGAAACAAAAAAAACCAAACCTGTCAAGAAACTGGATTACTTTGAATAGGTACTTAAATATAGAAAAGAGATCTTGATAGTATGACCTTTCCAACCTTGCTGGCAAAGGCAATGATATCCATTTGCTGGAAACTAGAACTAGACAAACCTAATGTTGACATTTCCTGACTGTGAGGGCAATTAAATATTTAAATACTTTATATCAGGAGAGATACTAGGTACACATTTGCTTGCATTTTAATAATGAGATTAGATATACTTTTTAAAGACAGCTTTTAACTCAGCTTTGGAAGAAATCCAGTTGTGCGTGTCAGATGGTTACTGAAATATTTGAGTTGGTTCCACAGAGAGAAATGAGTGAGTGACACTGGTGGTTCTGAACATAGGTGTCTGTCCATTGACAAGTTTGGGCTCACCTCACAGACCATTCAACACTAGGAATGCTCCTCAGAAACAATTTCCTGATTCTCTGGAAAGGCCACTTGATCTGCATGGCAGATCTTTGTGTAATTGGTACAACCAATCATATTGGTGCTTCCCAAAGCACAACAGGAAGATAACCACCTTGACTCACTCTCAAGAAAATAAGGTATGATGATGATAAAAATGTAAACCATTTAACACAAAAAAAAAATTCCAAACTTTAAAAATGTTAATTGTCCAAACATACATGCTAAGTTCTTTTAAAAAATTGTCATGCAGAACTTTAGGCAAAAAATAAAATATGATGGGAAGCAAGATTGCAGTCGTACAGTACAGAAACTCTACAGAGGGCAGTTCTTCAGCCCAAGTTAATTTTTTCTTGTGTTGCTAAAGGGAATTTCACTTTGGCCCATGGGAGAATTCCTGAAGATTAGAAAGCCACCCCCTTCTTTTATAGTTTGGGTCTAGGGTGGACCACAGCATGACACAACTTTGGCACCACTTGGATAGCTCCCTGGGGCTGCTGTAACCTCCACAGGAGCCTGCCCAGTCTCGTTTCAAAGCAGCTTTTGAATTGCAAGAGACGTATGCATCAGGCTCAAATCTGCTGCTTTATCTTCAGCTAAGTTTTAAGCTGGAATTAGAAGATACATGATAAACTCAGGAAAGACCAACTTAAAAAATACTATGACTGAGAAATACTTTCCACTTCACTGTACAAAATACCAAGAAACATAAGACACACATTTTCATGAGAAAAAAAAAATACAAAAGACTTCCCACTAAAAATGAAAAAGAAAATGTGTGTCATTGTGAGAGTAGAAAGACTACAGAAACAGTTCTTGTGTTTGGGAGTTTGCCAATGCATCAGAAAGGGCTGGTAAAAATGCATTCATTGTGCAGAGCCCCCTCACTCTTGAAAAAACTCCTTTATTCACAGAGACAGGATTCTGCTCTCATATAGCACCATAACTCCTGTGAAGTCAATGGGAGTTGACTTGCATTACGCAGAGGAGACTTTTGCCCAGATATTCAGCATTTGTTTACAGTAGGAACAAGAGCCTCTAACTATTGTTGAAAACTATTTCACTGCTTATTTTTAATACAAAGGGTTCAAAGTGAGGAAAGCTCAATTTGTAGGAATTTCATAACTGTTGGGGTTTTCATCCATTTTATAACACATGCAGTCAGAGTTCAGTTTCAGATTTTTGTTTTCATGGACAAGTAAAAGAGCTTCTTAGTTAAAGCTGGTTTAAGAGAAGTTTGTAAAAATGAGGTATGTCTTAATTGCTAAACATTTTTCTCTCCTCTTGAGCTAATACTTTGTAAACAGCAATTGAGTGAAGGACCACAGGCAGATACTGGTAAGGTCTGTCTGTGCTGCATCAGTGAAGTACTGGACTGATGCAGAAAAAAGCAGCTGGGCAAAACAGCTGGCATTAGTTGATGGATGTCTCTGGGAAGGGAGCAGAAAGGGAAGGAGCAAATGGGAACTCATTCAGAAGAGGGGATAAAGAGGGAAAATGAAGCACGGGAAAGACAGGGTGAGGAGTTTGGGGCTGAAAATTAAGTTTAATGATGAAAATCACATTAATTATCAAGTGCTGCTGTAAGACAATAGTCCCTCCTCCTCTCCCTATTCCACTGTCCCTTCCAACCCTGACTGTGATTTTTAGCATGTGTTCATTTTACCCCATGATGACCTGATTAGGAGAGCTGAACTGAAAGAAAAGGATCTATACAAGTTTAGTTCCCTGACTCAGCTCACAGGGGAGATCAGGACAGACAGTAGGAGGAATGGGACGGACTACCCCTTTCAGTAGCAGCCCACAATTAGATTGGCAGAACCACATCCTGAGTTCAGCAGGGGACTCAGGCAGCAAGCCAAGGAGAAAGCCAGCACTGGCTAAGGCAGGAGACTGAGGCTGAAACGAAGAGTATATGAAGACAAAAAACTGTTGAAAAATTGATGTTAGAGGCAATGAAAGGCCTAGAGAAGGGAGGTCAGGTTTGGAAAGAGGAAGAGGGTAGAAAGCAATTGCAGGAGTCTCTGTCCTTGCTGGAGCGTTCTGTTCTGCCCTTGAAGACATATTAGAAAATACTAAATTTCATTATTCCTTTACCACCAAATTTTATGATGGCAATTGTGAGCTAATATGCTAATATGTCATTGCTTTCTGTTATCACAGAAGATGACAACTTCTTAATCTTATCAGTAATCAATGCATGCAGCAGGGAAAAGTCTTTTGCATTCATCTAATCTTACTGATAAAAGAAGTGGTATCATACTGACATGATAGTCTCATCATAGTACTGACATGTCTCTAGGTTGTTAAAAAATGGGAAAAGGAAAATATAATTAAACAACAACAACAAAGACAAAGAACACCTGTAAATTAGAAAAGTCCTGGAAAAGAAACCAGTTTTTAAAGGTTGGCTAGTACACAACTAAAGACGAGCAAGAAAGACTCATTAAAAACTTTTCCTCTAAAAGTGATACCTAAAAACCAAAAAGCTTTGGAAGACAAATTTTAATTTAAACTTTTCTTTATCTGATGTGTCTGTTAAGATATCTATCACATGAAAGTGTTCATTTTTTTTGTTCTGTTTTCCTTCTGCATCTACATTTTCCCACTGATGTAAATTTAGTCTATACAATGCAGCAGTTTGTGCAGATGACTCTGAAATACAATAGGTTGCCCCTTAATTTACTTAAATGCTACTGAGAAATTGTCCCACGATGGGAACTAGTATTTTCAGTTTTCCCAGTCCAACTTTCTTCCCCCAGTCAAGTCACTAATTCCCTTAGTGATCTTGAACAAATCATTTGATTTAATTGTACCCATATCAAGCCAGCTGGATAACTGGAGTAAAAAGCAGCTCTTGACTGAAAACCAAACGCTGTGTCGGAACTGTGCCTTCTCCAGAAACCAGACACGAGTGAGAGTAACACGTTTCCCCTTGGGACCACTGTGAGGGAGTCAAGCATTCCAAATGTGTTTCAAAATCTACAAGATGGGTTCAAGTTTGGTCTTGAAAGATATTCTTGCTAATCCAGTAATTAACGTGCTGGTTTTGCATAGAATAAAGAATCTTAAATATTTAGAGGGGTATTATTACAGTGTTTTTAAAAGAGTCACTATTTCTTAAAACATATTAATTTACTTGTTCACTTCAAACAGACTGGATCTCAACTGTTATGTTTTTTAAACTCTGGTGGCTTACTTAATGAATGCTTGTGACTCACAAGGCCTATTATTAGTCCTTCTGAGCATACATTAGCTAAAAAAAAATTATAGCAAGCCAGCTTTTATGTACTGTTTAGCAGAAAGTTCACAGTATTATATAAACCGTTGAAATGTAGTTCCCCTTTAACTGTTAAAATGTATTGTAATCTACTTGTTTTGGGTATGTTCTGTTTTACTTCCTAATCCAAATAGTGTGTGTTACATACATACACCTTAGTGATGGTGACATCAAACTGAAGTTATAAAAATATTTAATATTTAATGGTGTATAGGAACAGCTCTTAACCAATCTATTTATCTGAGGTTATTTATTAAGTCTTCGTGAGTATTTCTGTCCCTCCCTGAGAGCTAGAGTTGTTAAAAAGCTCACCACCTTCCTCCTCTCCTTAACCACAAATGATACTGCAAATGCTCAGCATTTTTTCCATTAAGCCCTACGTCCATCTGTTCCTGATAAATTCATTTGTAGGGAGTATCCCTATAGTAAGTACAATTGTGGAATGTCCACAGAGAGTCACAAGGCTTACAAATTGAGATAATGTCCACTTTTTATGCTAGGCAGTCAATCTGTTTATTTATATGATTTTGAAAGAGGAAGTTGAAAAAAGAAGAACTTTTGAAAATGGAAAATGACAGTCAGCATTTTCTTTCTGGTCTGAATGTGTGGGAATTCCACCATTACTCTATTTTTGGTCTGACTTTTTTACAGCATTTTTGGTAAGATTATACTACCTCCCTACAGCAAACTATCGAATCCTTTTAAACAAAATTATAAACTCTCAGCAGTTGATTTTGGTTGATTTTTAACTATCTGTGGTTTCAAAAGAGCAGTAGATACACTTTGTAGTCTATAACACAGGTTTATAAATAAATATTATAGGAATAATATAAAAGAATCAGAGCTACATTGGATCCATATGCCCATTTCTTTTGATTCTACAGGCTCCTGCATGTTTAATTCCCAGTAAATGCTAGCAGATTTCCCCCAAAGGGCCACCAATAAAGGTTTTAAATTAGTTTTAAAATGTATTTTCCAATTTCTCTCACACTTAAACAAGCAGATACAACAGGCCTCCCTTTTCATTGCTTCCTAATCATAATACAATCAAAAATGTTTATTCTGCCTCCTACTGCCAGATGCAGTCCTTTAAAAGGAAACTATACTTAAACCAGAACATTTAGCTGATCTCTATATACTTTAAGGGCAACAGTGGTTCTTACAAGATGATGGTAAAATACAAGTTTTTTAATACATAGTGGCTGGGGAAGGTTTTTTTTCAGATTCATACTGCAGACAAAACCAACAAAAATCCACACTTGAGTGCTCACATAATAAGCAAAACTGCTGTATCTTCTCCACGTGCTGGGAGAGATACTTCCCATACACAAATGGAAGTGTTTTGAGTAGAAGAACCAGGATATAGTTCACTGAAAAATTGAAAGAAAACCCTGTCAAAATGTAGTCTGTTATAATCACAGATACCTATAATCATAGAGCCTATGAGAAAATAAAATCTTAAACTACAAACAAATCATATTAAAACATAGACTGAAATGTTCTACAGTCTTTTTTATTGCAGTTCTCTGTTGCTGTAATTGTAATGGGCACTTTGTGCTCTAATACCATCAATCTTCATTTTTTATTTATCTGCTAAATTGTTTGCTATCAGAAGAAAGACAAGATAATTTACAATAAAAGCCCATCTGCATAGATGGGCAAACGTAATTGCACATTCTAATGCTCAGACCAAAGACATATTGATTGTAACTGAGAGATCTATTTGTTAACAAATCTGGGGCCACAGGAATGGATTTTTGAAAATATAATTCCATAACATGAATAAAAGAAAGTACTTACAGCCATCCTAAGGAGCAAATCTGGTTGTGATTTCTGGCAGAAATCACAGTGCAGTTTCTGTGTGTCAAAGGTGATTTGTGAAGCTGGTGAAGGAACTGTACTTCCCATGTGCTATGGAGACTGTTCTCAGCATTTCAACACAAACTAAGATAGCTGGGCACTGCACTGCACACACCTAGAGTTTTAAGGCTGATGTACAGATACTATCCTTGCACTTCACGTCAAGCTGGGTTTCTGAAATTTGGACACAACAAAGGTTATTAACAAGGTTATTAAAGGTTAGTAATGAATACTTGAAAGGAATGACTGCCCTGTATAACTATAGCAGAAAAATAAGAGTTAAATTGCATTTAAAACACTTAAGTGACTGCAGAGAAAATGGTCATTTGTGTAAACTGTAGGCAGTGAATTCATACTCTTAACACAATGTATGCTATAGAGCTGATTTCTCAAATCTATTATATAATGCCCCAAACAGTGTTCAAATAAATACCACACCAGGAAATACTAAACATCTGCCTTAAGTTTGACCATGAAATACAATTTGGTCTGTTCCCTCCTCTTTGGTAATTGTCAAGTGGTTGAGATGATCTCAATGAGAGCAGATGTTTTGCTAGATTCTAAGTCATTGTGTCAATACCCACTGTGAAGTCAAGGTAGGGCAGCTACCATATGTCTTCTAAATATGCATTCTGTATTTTAAAATATTCTTAGAAGGAGGATTAATTTCAAAACTTTGTATTAAATTAGGTCACTTCACTTAATCATTAATAATTCATATTACCAAGATACAAACCTAGTTCATCTTATCTGCATCCACTGCTGTGTGTATACATACATACATACCCTGGAGTAAATTGGAAGACAAGCAAGCCACAAATTAGAAACTCTGTATTTAGGTGGGAGAGGAATTGTTTATGCAGCATACAAAACTGCCAGCAATTATTGCTAAACAATGTTCTTGATCACAGACCTAAGAAATTCTGGATTTGGGGGAAGCCAGTGGGGATTCAGGTTTCGTGTCTTTCTGCTATAGAAAGGGCGCCAATAGCAAAACCACATTTGCAATCTCAGCTGTTAACTTTGGAACAGCTCGTATCTCTGTGCAAAAATAATTTTAATTTTATGCATTGCATTTTTTTACAAAGCTTTGAGTATTCTTCTCTCGCCATTGTCCTTCCATTTCAATTACATTTGGGGCAGACTTCTTAACCTGTGATTAATGTACAGATGGGAAAGTAACACTGAAGAGTTAATGATGAGCCAAAGATTGTATTTACTGTACAGGCTTTTACTTTGCTTGTGGCTTATGCAGAGATTGTACATGCATGTATTATCTGAATGGCACAGCGAGCTGTACTACCCTGTTCCTTCTCCTGCAGCCTTCTGGGGAGAGGAGAACAGCCTGGAGAAGCACTGACCTTTCTGGAGCAGCAGCTCTGGAGCAGAGGGTGGGGAGGGCAGAGGCACAGCAGGCAGGAACGCTGGAATGAACAGGGTTTGCTGGCAGCAGGGAAAGGGCTCAGAACCAGCCCTAGAAATAAGGATGTTTCTCTAACAGGGAGCTGTGTAAACTATGTATGCATTAGGAGGCTGCTGAAAGCTGCCCAACTGGAAGGCAAAACTGAGCAGTTCACCCCGTAAGGCACACTGGCCAGGAGGTTACTTGCAAACTTTTTAATCCAACTCCACTGATAAGCCTCAGCTTTCTCTGTAAAGAATTCTTGCTTGTGTTTGTTGTTTTGTGTGCTAATATCATCTCACTTCAGAGATGGGAACCTTTTGGGTTCTTTCAGCAGGTTCAACTTTAAAAAAAGACTGAGTTGGTCTGCTTTAAAGCCTTTGGTGACTACAGTTAAAAGTGATAAATATACGATATAATATATGAAAATTATATTTATGAATATGTAAATAGAACAATCAGCTAAAAATGCTAATGACATGCATTATGATCTATATTCCCAACAAGAGTAAATTTAATTTCTGAAATCAATTTAACCATAATACTTCTACTGCAGATTTTTCTTTTCTATTTTAGTACATTCTCTGTTGAATTGTTCTTCAACAGCAGTTTAGCAGCAGTAAAAACACAGCAAGGTTCATTTAAAAACTAAACCTAGGAGATAAATTTCCAGCCGTAGATGTCTTGAACAGTCACATATGATCTCCATTATTAATCATACAGACATTTCTCCTGGTTTTAATGCTAGAATTGTAAACTCTGAAACAAAATAGAGTATCTTCTTTTCTAACTTGATTTCTGTAATACCAACAGAGATAAAATCCCATTGTGACATACATACTCTTGTTTCGTAGACATAAGATTTCCACTTCTTTTGGGTCAAATCATACATTATTAATCAATTTCTAGAGAAAATTATCTGATTAAGATTCCTATTAATTAAAAAAATTCCTTCTTTCATATTACTCACTTTTCTAAGTTTGTGTGCAGTTTGAGTCAAGTAGTGCTGGGTTCAGTACACTTCTTGTTTTGTTTTTCAGCTACTTATTTCAGAATAAATCAATTTGGCATCTGGAAATCTGAAGTGTTTTGTCACTAGAGCTTATGCCTGTTGCTCAAATCAGAACAGAGGGACCATGTTTTTTCAAAAGGGTATGTCCTCCCATATAGTTAAAAATATTTTTTTCTTTAAGACTTTTCCCTGCTCTAAAAAGGGTTAACATTAAGCAAAAAGTAAATAAAAATGCTGCTTTCTGAACTCGAAGCAGCAGAATAGCCAGAAAAATCCTTAGGGTATCACTCAGAATTACAGATAAGCATCTGTGACCACAGAGACTCTTGTAAAAAAGAAAGTATTTTTTAATTGAGCACATATACTGTGCTCTCAAGCTGTTTAAGTGCCTCCTTGTGTCTCCCTCCCCATTGCTTTGCTTCTTCAGTGAAATGAAAGCCCTTTAAGTTGACAAAACCATTTGTTTTCACTAGAAACAGAAAACTATACAAATGACTGTGCAGTAGTCTTTAAATTGTATGTTGAGCAACTGAGAAATGGGTAGGTAAACCATCCCTCTGGGGATGGATACACAGACGTTCATTGCAGTCAGCTTTGTGTGCACCATTAAGTTGGATGTTGCAGTTCTTGCCTGGTAGCTGGAGGCTTCATAAATGTTTTCACTTACTATTACAAAATAAATTAGTTTCTTCTAAACAGTCCAAATATTTTCATATAATTTAAGTGACCCAGAGATATGTGTCAAGGTCTGAAACATTATTTCTTCATTCTCTTATCAGCTATATAAAGGAAAAAACAAATTAATAGAGGGTTGCTCACTTGATTTACTATAAGTTAGAAAGTATTTCCAAGGGAAAAAAAAGATTCAGACAGCATATCCTCTCTTGCTATTGGAAGAAAAAAAAGAAAAAAGTCATTGTTCATTTAAAATAATAGCTTTTACAGAACGGGTCTATTTTTTTCCTTACCGGAAGATTGCAGGAACAAAACACAATTAATGCATTTACTGCCACTCCTGATTATGGTGAAGATTTAAGGTCCTGCCTATCCTGTCTTAACTTGATTTTAAATGTCTATTTTTCAGATAATGTCAAGATCATGGTCATTTCAAAACAACAATTTGCAGTCTGGAGCGGTGACTGTTCCATGGATCTCAGAATAACAGATTATCCCTGTGTCCATCCAGACACAAACTGGAAGATGTTTGCTAATACAGCTCACTAATTACAATTTCCTCCCCCTCAAAATTAGTAATTTCCATTATTGTTTCAATTTATAATTTTCCAAATAAAAACTTACCCTCTATTTAGTAGATACCTGTAGCTGATCAATGCCTTAATTAATTAGCCTTACATAACTATGACTGGGACAAGAGGCTGAAGGGGTGCCCAGGATTTATGCTTTATTACCCCACAGCAGATAACTTGATCACACATGTCTGGTCCCAGGCCTATTAGCATAATAAAACTAAAAACCTTGTGGTATAGTATCCATGGCCAACCTTTAACTTCAGAGCTTACCATCTTCTTCTTCTTCTTCTTCTCACTGAAAAAAGATAAGCAAAATATCTAAGAACTTGTGCTCCATGTCTGCTTAGAGACTGCTCTGAAATCACTCATATCAACACCAAGGACATGATGTAACTGCAGTAACTCACCAGTTTTGAGGGAGGCCAAGTTTCAGAACTGATGTGTTCACTTCAAATGAGCTCAGTTTCTTAAATCTGGTAAATCTCAACATTTAAAAAAACCCCCAAAAAACCAGAATATGTGGAATCCTGAAAATCAGGGTCATATTTTATTCAATAGCAAAAGCAGTTAAATATTTTCTGTGCAGTAAGAGATCAACATTCACAACACCAGCAACTTTCATGTACTTGGAGAAAAAAGTAAAATTTGGTTAGGGATCACCTGAGGTCACCCCTGCCTGGAACTGGGTGTGTTTTCTGGTACATATCAAAATTTGAAAGTGAATTGGTCCACACATTGACTAGAGCAGATTCTGCCAGCACTGCCATTCTGCAGAGCCTTGTTCCCTGCTGTTAGTTTTATAGACCAAAAGGAGCTGTTTAAGGTGAGGAAACTGCTGGCAGCAAAATAAACCATCTTGGCAAGAGATCAGGAGGTTTCAATCTCTTGGCAAGAAATCAAAGTTTCCTTCCTTTCCTTGTTTAAAACACTTGATCCACTATTCTCTGTACAAGGCATATGGAAAATTCTGAAGAGCTTATCCATTTCTTTACTCTTTTCCCTGCCCAGAACTGGTGTAACATGGAGCCTTTAGAAGGACCAAATATTAGAGCACATACTCAGTTTTAGTTCTCTGGGAGTAGATCCTGCATTAGGGTTATGAGTTCACGAATTATAGGACTTTTCATCCAGCATCTGTCACCATATTTTCATCCACATCAAAAAGAATATAATGTTTTGATTTAGTATTGACACAGAAAGATGGGGAGAGGAGCAAAAATGTGAACTGCAGAAGTGGGAAAATCACGTGGAGCACAGAATTTAGGAAAAACAGTATTTGAACATTAATCCACTGCTTGATGTAATGGAGTAGAATTCTCATTATGGGATGAGAAATTACTGATTCTTAGGTTGTATCAGACGATACATCATTATTGGATTATTTTAAGAAGTGTACAAACTATCCTTACAATTTAATAAGAGCACATTTTCTGATTTCTTCCCCTGTACTTGATGAAAAGATGCCATGAGCAATACAGCTATAGAACATAGCTGCCCACATTTCTTCAAAAAGTACTGAGAATGGTGCTGCTTTTGCTATTTATCAAATAAAACCAGATGTGAGTATCGATAGATACATAACTACAGAATCATTACACCAAGTCTCAGAGAGTCCATCCTTTTTAGTCTGATACCTTAAACTTGAAAGGTTTTATGCAAGAGTGCTCTGACAGCTGATTAGTTTGGTGCTGGGTTCCAGATTCCAGCACTATCATTTCTCACTTTCACTAAGTAAGCGTGGGAAACCAAAAGTTTACATACTTGTACATGCTGTTGCCAGCACAGCTTAGCTGTTGTAATCAAATATCCAGCATTAAGTCTTTCCCTTCACTCTGGGCAGCAAGATATGTAGATCAGTGTCTTCAAACCTTACTTAATATTAGGATGAATATTTATTATTATGTGGATGCTGATTAAAATAGCCTGCACCAGTGATACATTTTATTTATAGACATGTACAGTAATTGTACCAAGGAACTGATGTGAGTTAAAATATCTCGTCCTTGCTTAAAAAAATATTTCTTAAATTATAGCCTAATTTTTGATATATGTTGATTTCATATTTTTCATCTTTTTGGACACCAGTTCATTGCTGATGTCTCATTATTTTCTCAAGGTAGCTCTGTTTTTACCAACTCCATCAAAGTTTTGGGGCCAAAAATAGCCTCTTATCTGTTTGCAGAATTGCATTAATGTATCAAGTTCTAATGGGGAATAGCATAGAAGTCAGTCTGGAGGAAGGAAGGAAACATACCTTGGAAAGAATAAAAAGAAAAAATTCCTGTATTCATCGGAAAAAACTTCTTTGCTTAATGACTATTTTCAAATCAGCTTTGTAGTTCTTGCATAATTAGGATAGATTAAAACAGATTTACAAGCCAGATACCATATTTGAGATTACTATTCTGCCAATTGTCCTGTACAACTTCAACAGAGTTTCCTCCTGTTGTTCATTACATCCTGTTGGTATTATGTTTTGGGAATAGAATCAAAATTCTTTGGGGCTTGTTTGTAAATCAGGCATCTCCCTCCAGTTATTACAGAGAAACAGGCTAAATTGGTAATTGGTACTAGTGGTTCTTCTTTATGATCATGATGTTTTTGTTACTGATAATGATAAAAAGGATCCATACTTTTTACTATGAATCTAATTCCTTCAGACAAGGAAGGGCACAAACAGGAATGCTTTAGGGGGCTCCCTTTGGTCCTGTTGCTGACATTATCTCACTGGTCCCACTCTGATTATTCCTGTCTATCAGGAACCAGCTTTACTGCCACTGGATCCAGAGAAGCTGTTCCCAACAGTGGGACCAAACTGACTCCATCCATTGGGCAATGGGATTTGTTTTGGTTTGCTTTCATACTCCCAAAGCCACTTCTTGCTTACATGCTGGTGATGTCAGAAGCAACCACTGTGGTGATATGCTCTGCTCTACATCCTTCTGAGAAGTCCAGGCTATGGAAAAAATTTCTGACTTTGTAGTTCCATCAATGTATTTGCACAGACTGAACTGTAACTAAGCACTGCAGAGCAGCAATGCAATTAAAAGAAACCTTTCACCGCTGTCCAAAAGGTGTTCAGTGGGAACAGCATGTATTGCTGTAGGAATGCTTGTGGACAGGACTGATTAACAAATCTGTTCTTACTTGCAGTAGCCCTTTTACTCCAGCGATCCAAAAGTCACGAGACACATCTAGCACATCCCATGTCATGCTTGCATGAAGTATTGCAAAGAAAACATGACTGAACATTCCTGTACAATAGCTGTTTTTTTAAACAGTTACTCCACTATTGTTAACTGAACTACGAGTTATGACAAGTGATATATCCATAGTCATCCCTTTGGCATTCTTTATAAAAACATGAATCACGGAAACATTCATCATGAGGAACTCCCATCATAAGGACATGTACACAGTGTGGCGTTCAGCCTCGCTGTATCTTTCCACTCTGTAAAATGTAACTGTCAGAACAACTTCAATGAATTGTATAGGCCAACATGTAGGTTTGGTAAAGAACAACTGATAAAGCACATGTCAGAATTAATTAGTTGTGTTTAACTTCACATAATGCTTGTGCACAAAAGAAAAATGAAAATTTTCTTTCTTTTTAAGTCATTCTACTGAACACCACAATAGCACCATATTGGTGTACATTAACCAGAAAACAAAACACTTGGAAGGACTGACCTACTAACAAAGCTCAGACATTGAAAAGCATGGATAAAGAGCATACACAGGATAAAATAACTGCTAAACCAGACTGTGCTTGCAGGAAAGGGAGGAATTAACCACTGCAGCTGCCCTGAAGTTGTCAGAGGGATAGGAATAGACCTAAGATACCCAGAAGCCCTTCCAAAGAGACTCATGGGTTTTTTTTTTTCCCATGTTTCTCCCTCCAAAAGCCTTTCACCACTTGGAGTAGCACTTGACTGCAATGGTGTTGACAGCTATTGTTTATGGCACCTTTTGTCTGTCCAAGCTACAGAAGTAACATTAAGTTTCTCTGAAAGTTTATGGGGCTTCATTCAGAACTGTGCCAGCCTTCAGGAGGTGACAGAAGAGGGTACACAACTGGGGTGAATGTAAGGACCATATGCTATGCCATATAAAAGGAAATGAACTTAAGAGAATGGTGCTACCTACAGATATCGCCAGGCACATTTTCCCATGGATGAAGGTACTTGTATTCCAAGAGACACAGTGCCACCCCCTGTGTTCTTGCTCTTCTTCTTTTCCAGGCAAGAGATGCCCACAAGATTGCCACTCCCCTATGAACACTATTTATTCACACTTTTGCAAAGGCAGAGAGGTAAGCAGTAAGAATTTTATACTAGCTCTGCTCAGGTTCAGACAGTTATATAAATGAAATTCAGAGAAACACCGAACGATTTCCTATGAAACATTAATTTTTTGGTCTATTTTTTAAAAATTAAATACTAGATTGAGAGATATTTGCTGTAATAATGCAGTACCTCATCATAAAAGGTCATATGCTTCATTGCATTTGTTTTCAGTTTCTGTCCAGGCACTCCCCACTGTGCCTGTACAGCTCCCCAAGGCCACTGTAATGCAAAGTTTCAAATGCACTCCCTAAGCCACACTGACCATAGGGGACCTTTGCCCATCACATTACATGTGTCAGATCTCAGACTATAAAGTACCAGTAATTTCTTCTATCTGCAGATTTCAAAATTGATGTGTTTGTCACTTGGGAAAAATGTATGCTTTGCTTTTAGCAGAAGTCCCAGAACTGGTAGGCTTTCCAGTGCTTTTGTGGTGCTATGAGCCACAGTTGCTAAGATATTAATTCTTAATTGAAATCCTATTATAGAGAAAAAATACTATGCATAATTAAAATACTTTTTTACAATTCATTACCGCATAAATAAAAGAATTTAAGTATTTTAGTATTAAAAACCTAATAATAAAAAGATAAAAATTATTGTCATAACATCAAAGAAGCAATTTATATTTTTTAAGGTAAATAACATGAACATACTCATTCTAATCATAGATGTGGATATTCAAATGAGAAAAATGTTACATATATATCATTAAATGCTGTAAAAGCAACAGTATGTTAAATACAGTATTATAAGCATGTCATTTCTAAAACCTATGCTGATATTAAAAGTCCATAAAACCATGCATCACTTTTTAACTACAACTGCACATTTACAGGCATCTGCTCTAACCAGAGATCTCATCTTCTGTTTTGCATCTGTTTATGGTTGAAGAAATAACTACCTCAAGTATTATGTTTGCTAAGATGCTCTTAACTGAATGTAAAGTTGCCTTCCCTAATACAGATGCTACCCCATAGCCTGGAATCTGCCCGCAGGTTCCAATCACTAAATCTATTTCATATTGCAATAGAAAAGTGAACTACTTGCTGCAGCACAAGGTATTTATTGACAAAATGAGCCTTTACCGTGAAACAACTGAAGGTACCCAGTACCACTGAGAAATAATCTCTGTGAACAGTGATTTCATAAGGTTAACATTAATGCCAAACATCATTTTGTCTCTGTGCTCAGTGAAATTAGTGGAATAATGGTAACAGGGATAGTATCAAAGAAAATTTGGACTTGAGATACAACAGAAAGTTCTTCCTTTTATACCTCTCAGAGCCAGCAGTGTTTATTCAGTGTTGTCCAGCTTTAAATGATGTTCTTACAAGAACAGATTTCAAGCTGCTACAAATCTCCCATTTCAGGCTTGTACAGTTCAAATTATCAAGCAGTTCTAAGAGCTGTACTGAGTAAAACTGGGCAGGAAAGACAGCACTGGTCGTACAGACCCTGCAGAGTGGCCAGGGCACTCTGTAACCTTACACAGATGGCATTTAATGCAATAGAGTTTGCAATTTAGTTTTTTAAATTAGATTAACACTTGAATGCATCTTATCTGCTGCAAAAAGAGGCAGCCAAGTGAGACACCACAAAGCTGGCAAAGCAGGAAAAAGAGAGACAGCTGAAAGAAAAAAATCGCAGTTTCAAATTACGTAATTTTCTTTTGCCACAAGAACTCAACTCACAACCACAAGGTTATTTTCCTCCCACAAATTCATCCCTCTTTTTCTACCATAAACATCCAATGTCTCGATCAATACTTTTGTCTTGGGCCCTGATCTTGCAACACTTGCACATACATTCAAGTTTACTCACGTGAGTAGCATCCTTGGTTGCAGTAAGACAGTTCATTGAACATGTAAATCTTTTGGGATTGCTGGCTTTGTTTTGTTAAGGTGAGGCAGGTTGTTAAGTAACTTTGCTCCTGAAAGTTTATCAAGGAACTCTACAGTGGCAGGAAGAACAAAAGAACCAAGCATTTCACAAATTCCTTAAAAAAAACATGAAGTTAATTTTTAAAGACCCACTGAAAATTCTAACAGGAATACAGAAATAATCTTTGCCCTGCCCCTCTCTCCATAGTGCAAAGAGAAGTTGTTCATGCTGTGAAGGAGAATTTTAAAAACATTAAAATGAGTATTTCAAACTAACACATTCTTCTCTGTCACACACTGTGCCAAACTGTGCATTACCAGACTTCTGATGTGCTACTTTGAATGATTTATGAGACACTTAACATTATGGTATCTCAGTGATACACATCCTGGGATTTAGTGACACCATAACATTTCTAAAGCTAAATAACCTAACATTATGTGCCCATAGCATCCTGAATTCACACATCTCGGTATTGCAATACATTTTGAAAAACCCAGACTTGCAACACCTGGTATCACAGGGGATATGTGACTCAAACAAGACATTAAGTTCTGGTTCTGTCTATATATAACCTCTTTCCAAAGGGGACCATGTATATAATGAAAAATTAGTTATGCAATGGAAACCTTACAGAGTATTGCTTTCTGGTTCTGGAGGATTTGTGAAACAGCATTTCTATGGATTTGAGGTGTATCAGTTCAGGACAAAAGTTTGATGCCACTAGGACTAACAGGTCTCTCCTAGCTGTAATAATGTGGTGGGGGTGGTTGTAGTTTCTGTGTGGTTTTGTGTTTTGCTTTGTTTTTTAAAAAACGTATATATGATGAAGTTTTCTGTCTTGATTTCTTAAATATATTAGCCTAATACCACTCTGTGAGAGTTTTCTGCAGATGGGAGCAATAAGAAATAAAATCAGTGGATGTCAGCAGTGGAAGTGCTCTCCTAAATCCATGCCAGAACCACATCACACTCCTTCCAACTTCCTCTGCTTTTCACAATCTTTCAGGATCACCCTTCTCAATTAAAAGATCAAGTCAGAATTCAGCTTACATTGTTTTAAACTCTTTGACAGAAAGTCTCTGCTCAAAAGGCAGACAATTATATGCTCATAATTAATGAACAGAATTATCCACTAATCCTAAGTAGCACTGTTCTTCACGATTTTCATTTGAACATTAAGTATATAAAGCACTGGAAAAGCAAATTTGAAAGGAAAAAAAGAACAATTATTTTCTTTGCTTAGAACAACACATTGTATTACCAATGTATTTCTTAGCTGTGACTAAATCACTTAAAGTATTTAAAACTAAGGAGTTTTTGTTTATTGCAATGTTTGGGATGAGTTATTAGATTATAAATAAATACTAAAGCTATGCACATGACAGACCTGACTATAGAAGACATCGTATATACTGGTTTTCCTCTTCTAAAACAGATGTGTGGGTTCAATCCCAATGTCTCTGTAATGGAGGTCTTTGAGTTCAGTTGGGGGTTTGCCATATGAAAAACAGAAAACGGGGCATCAGCAACCTCCAGGACTCCAAGGAATGAAGCAGGTTCAACTTCCACTTTAGTCAATGGAAATTGTGGCTGGATGGATGACATAACCAGCATGCAGGATCAGTTTTAGAAGTTGTGCAAACAACTACTGCCTATTTTCTTACCACAGAAAATCAGCAGGAGGCCTCTCATGAGTAATACACTTCACCAGTAGCAAGTATTCACAGAAATGTTTCCAATTAATTCAATTTAGGTTGTCATAAAATTGAAAAACAAAAACACATCAAAATTTGCATGAGAATCAATAAACATTTGAAGATAGTTTCAACTTGCATACATAACCTTTCCACCATTACAGCACTTAACAGTATAATGCATTTTGCAACTACTGAATTAAAACCTATATTGCTCTGAAATAAATGTCTTGTAAAAAGCCAATAACATATTGCTTTGGTCTATCTGTAGCTTAATTTATCACCAAAATACAGAAAAATTAGCAGGAAACCTGATAAAAGTATAAAATTGTCAAAGAGAATGTGTAAATGTTTTCTTTGTGTATGGTATTATCACTTAAAAGAATACACTTAATAATAATAAATAAATGCTTTATTCCATTAGATTTGGTGCAATCTTATCTTCACTTCATTAAAATCAACTTTGAAAATAGTCTGATCGTGTCGTTCTTATTTTCTAATGATATGTAGAGCTTTCTTTATATTTTATGACAACTTGAACATATTACAATCAAACCATCCAAAAACTAACAGAACTTAAGAAAACAACAGACAGACTGGCTAACCAATAAGATTCCAAGTTTGACATGGTACGTGAGCTCCACTGTCTAACTGAGAATATTACTCGAAAATTAAAAAATCCTTCCTGAAAACTGCAGAACAAGGAAATGTTAGTAGAAATAGCAAGAAAAAAGAAAGAAAACCAACAAATCATTGTATTCAAAACGGTAATCAGGCATTTTCAAAAGCTGTTGCCTCTTCACTCTATCACTGCTTTTTTGTATTCCAGAATTTCTATTCTAAGTTTCTTGGAGAAATACGGTTCTTCATTTGATACATCTCCAATAACACAAAAATATTATCTCCTTTGTTAGAACAAAGGCAAATAATACAGTCTATACTGCTGGTCGTCCTACATAGCCTGCCAATGTCACATTGCACTGGTTGGTTCTTCTCAAACAGGTGCACTGAGTTTCTGACACAGCGTCAGAACACGGAAAGTTCGGAGGTGGTTTCTACTCTTTGATAACGATACGATTTTTACAACAACAAACAAACTCCTGACTTAGCTTCGCCTCCGTTGGCGTAGCCTCCGGACTCGACTCTGTTGGGATCATTCAGTTCGTCAAACAGTCCCGTTTCAATGATCTCCTCCTGCCAGGGTATAGGGACAGCACCTGTCGCAAACCTTTTGAAGAACTTCTTATCTTTGTCATCAAACTCAATTCCTCGTACTTCAGAGAAGTCAGCAATGTCTCCAATATCTTTGGCATAGACAACTGATGGATCTGGCACAAATGGAGGGTCAATAAGGTTTGCCTCTAGCCTGTGGAAATTTATCGTTTTGAAGAAATTATGTTTTCTTGGGTCATCGTCCGCATTCCTGCAATAAAGCAAAAGTTTGTTAATCAGTGGGATGTTTTGTTCTCAGAGAGGTACAGGTGTGTCTGTGTTTTATACATGAGGGTACTTTAAAATAAGGAGATAGATATATATATAATGCAACACAATTCCTTTTTTCCTAACCAAAGAACATTGCATTGCACAATACGAGCAGCGCTGAGAAGCAGAAAACACTCTGATCCCATTACTCACTGCTCCACCTCTCAGGGTAAATCAGTCTGGGCAAGGTGCCACGCAGGAGCTGCAGTGCTGCACCTCAGATACCCCTATCCAAAGATACATTCCCACCAGAACTGAACAGAGAGCAGGATGGGAGGGGGACTCTGGGATTTACTGTCCAAAAATGGCAGTTCAACAACTGCCTCTGTATTAACCAGGATAAGAATATCTATCCTATAATCTAGGGTAAGAATATATATTAAACTCTAGGTTGAGGTACCTTGGGTTAATATATCTGGAGACTGACTCTGAGCAACAATAGGAAACTGGTGACAAATGACATTTCTGGTTTTATCTTAATTCAAAGCAGCTACACATTTACATCATAAAACTGTTATGTCACTCAAACACTCCTGCTTTTAGTGACTCTGTTCATGCAAAATAAATACTCCTACAAATGAACAAAGATTTTTTTAGGCAAGAGATTCACAGATTACAACATTAACAAAAGTATGTGTGCCACTGTCACAAAAACAATCCTTTATTAATATTGTTAATACCTAATTATAAAACCAAGAGAGGACTAAATAATTGTAAATGCATAAGTTAAATACATCTTACGAAAAACACCTGCAGACCTCAGGGAGAACTTTAGCTGTAAAAGAAACACTGAATTTTTTCACTGTAGACTCACAGAGACACCAGTAGGATATGGTAATGTTAAGAATCATCTGAGACTCAAATGTGTGCTCACTAAAGTATGACCAAAGACCACAGCTGTTGAACTGTGCCTCTAGTGTCAAGGTATGCAAAGCCTGAGTTTTAAATTCTAGAGAAAAGAGGAGCAGACAGGAGCACTGTATTTTCCACCTATGCATTCTTTTTTTAAATGTATTTATGAATGCACCACTCTGGAAAACAGTAATATAGGAAAACCAAATTTGTCTGGGTTTCGGCCTCAGAAAATGTGTTAGGTCCTAACACATTGCTTTTGCTTTTCCCTCTTCCTTACAGAATCATGCTGGGCAAAGTGCAAGCACTCATGTATTTCTAGACAATGTTCTACGAACAAAAGGTAATGCAAACATTCAGCAAGTCTTTTTATCTTTGCAAGTGTGCAGAAGCACCATATAGAACATTTGTGTCACTATGGAAAAATCTTCATTTTTTAAGGTCTCAGTACTATGCATGCAGAACAGCTTCTCCAGCTTGCTGCTACTGCCTGTTCCTCCCATGCTGTCCTGCCATGCTTCCAGCCTGCCCTGGTGCTACCCAGGCATGGCCAGGATGAAATCACCAGCTGCCCTTTTCAGCCCCCCTGCCACTGTCACTTTGCACCTCTGGTGCCCAGTTCCTCTGAGCAAGCCACCACCAGCCACTCTCTACTGTACACCACCATGACTAGAATGCTAAATCACAGCCTGAAGAATGAGAGAAGCTGCCATCCAGGCACGCTGGGCAATGAAAAAATGATATTTTCTACCCAAAAGAGGCATATGAACGCAATTATACAGATTAAGCCAACAGGGATCATGACCTCTGCACATACATAGTCTTGCAAAATCATCTCCTAACTTACCCAGCTAGTGATACCAAGTACCTGAGCAGCCTGACATGCCTTATATGTACTTTCACTGGTAGCCTGAAGTGCATTAGAGCTGCTGTTCCAATTAACTAATGTCCTGGGACACTCATGGGCCAGTAGTACTGACATTCTACTGGGCAGATGCACTCACAGAAATTCCCCTTTATTTCACTTTTCCTTTCTGTAACAGAAACCAAAAAGCGCTAGAAGCTGGTGGAGGCTCCAAAATGGATTGCTGCAGTGTTTCTCCTCCTGAAACAATAAAAAGTTAAAAAATGTAAAGCTACATGAATGCCATCTACTGGAACTGAGGCATCTTCCACGTAGCTGGAGGTGAACTTAAGCTCTTCCTCTGTGAACTGTCTTTTTACGTAACTTTAACAGGAAGAGCAAATGAACTCATACGAAGTTGGATAATTTGCATTCTTCCATTAAAAAAAAATTTAAAAGTCACTTTACAGGTTTGGGATTTGAGATGTCAATCCCAAAAAGCTTGAGTGGAGAAAAGGGGTTACATCTTTCCTTAGCTGGTGAAATTGAACCTTCAATAAAAGAGTGTTTTAAAAGGTCAGGTGTACAAAGTAAAGCTGTCTTTGAGCAGCTTTAACTTATGCAACAGGCACTTCTGTAGATAACCCAAGCTCTTGTTGTCCTTAGTAGATTTACAGTACTAATCTCTACAAAAGGATGAGCTGTCCTGAATAGTATTGCCCTGTTTAAGAGGTACATGCAAGCTTTTATTCTCTATCATGCCCAGGAAGGGAATACATCCTATTGCTTTCCTTCTCTAATTATGGCACTAAGAATAAGGATATCTTAAACAGCAGAAAATTAAAAATAATATGTGCAGTTACCTTTCTGTGTACATTTCTCCCATTGCTGAGAAGGAATGGAACAAAAAGCAGAGAGAATGATGGTAAATGACCCTCTTGGCACAGGGGATGTGGTTACAGGAAGTGAATCATTTGTTGCTGGTTTTGCTTCAGACTTGCTGAATGAACTTGACCAAGTCATTCAGAATCTCTCAATTCATTTTCTCCTACTCTGAAATTTGTTTACTTCACAAAATGCTGTAAGTCCAAATGTCTGCAAGTATGCTGACTTGTAAGTTAGAACGCTCTACATGTTTTTGTGTTAAATTTACTTTTAAAATAAGCTTTTAAAACATCCTCAAATCATATAGATTTTGTATTAAACATACTCTATGAGCTGTTGAAAATAACTTTTTTCTGCTGCCTGGCGTAGTTGTTGGGAAAATTCATTAGGCACAAAGAGCAGCTGTCTTCATGTAGCACTAGAATATTAAAGATATGTGTATTAATGATATATTACCTTTTATTAAATTCTTTCAGATAAATGTTTGCCTAGCATTTTTAAAAACTGTTCCACGTTGTTATGAAATATAAATTTAGAAGTCTACGCATTTTCAGTAAGATCCTTTGTCTATTCCACCATTAGACTGGAAAAGCACCTGATAAATATATTTGTATTCATAGATGATTCAAATGTAGAGTACTCTAAAGATAGGTACTATCAGTTTCCTATTAATTTTTTACATTTTTATTATATTTTTTATTTTGTCCACAATCTGTCTCATTGGAAATGCACTAAATTATTTAAATATATATATACACACCAACACACCTCAAAGGCAGCAGAGATAGACAAGTTACACATTACAATGTTTAGCTTTTCAGTTTTCTTCTTATTAAATAGTTCCTTGAAATTTCTAAGTCAGGGACACATCTATCAGTCTTCATCAACCCAAAGCCACCTGTGAAGTCCCCAGAAATGTTTTGCTTTATAGGCATTTGTGCCAAATATTTTTTTCCTCCTTTTTCTCCCCGGGATGTGTCAGGAAGACCAGAATCTGTCTAAGATTTTTTTAAAGCAGTTGAGCAAAGCAGAGGGGTTAAAGTCTGTTCAGCAAGAAGCCAATGACGCAGCCTTGCAAGTTAGATATCTGCAGGGAAGAGAATCCACATTGCAGATTTGGATTTCTGCCCACATCATTCCGGTAAGTGATACAGCCTAAGATTGTGTACTCAGTCTGCACTAGCATAGATGCAGGTTTCTACTTGAATAGCTTTTACCTTTAGGAAAGAATGTGCAACAAAAATGGGTTGCCCCCTTCTCCCCAAAACTATACAGAGTCTAACACAGAAAATAACAGAAGGGAACTCCTAAGAGTTGTCTGAAGTGAGGATAGATAACCAAACTATTGCAACAACATTCCTTATTTCCATATTATCTTCAAAACTTTCCACCTCTCTCTTCCTAGAAATGAAAGGGAAAATTCAGTACTCTGTAGAAAGTGAAGATGTAACCCATTTTGTGTAATATGTAAAATAATGATGCTGTTTGCAGCTTTAATCTGCATTTTACTGAGTCTGAGAAGGCATACCTGCTTCCTAAACGGTCCTCTTTTTTCTTAGCCAAAAACAGTCGGCAAATATCTTTCGCTTCCTCTGTAAAGCTGGCATGTTCAAATTTCACCTCATCTTCCAGAGTTCTTCTTCTAACCTCATCCTTATTGACCTTTTCTTTGAAATCCTTGAATGGTGTTCGTCCAGCAACCATCTCATAAATAGAGCAGCCCATAGCAAACCAGTCCACAGGATAGCTGTAGTCTTCTTCCTTCAGGATTTCCGGAGCCATATAACCATTTGTCCCAGCCTATTGCAAACAGACAGACAGATTTACTATACAATGTCAGTAATTAAATGCATACAGTTAAACAGACTAGTCTATAATTCTTCCAAAATATTAGTAATACTACTGATAGATTTTTGTATCTAGAAACTCTGCATAATTGACTTCTTTTTATCTGGAAACGGTAAGGTATAACTGTTTTAGCATATGGACTATATCTGTCTTTAAACATCTTGGCATATGGGAAAATATGCTTTTCAAAAGTGAAATGTCTGTGCAATTTCCACCTCAAAGTGGTTTATTTTTAAATTCATGTCTATCTTGCTTTCCTCTTCCATATTATTTTTTTTCTGTTGAAGACAGTGTTGTTAGCTTCGTCCTGCAAACACAAATAGCAATCAATTTGAAAAGATTTTAAAAAAAGACAAAAATCAGGCAAAAGAATCACTGATTCCCACCCCGTTCAGTGGTTATAACTGGTCCAACACAGGGGTCTGCTGCCAGTGAGAAAACTCTCATCGAGGCGGTAGCTGAGCTGCATGAGGAAGTTCTCACTCGCCTCCCTCTTGGTGTCTGGATGGAAGTTCTACCATCAAGGGCCAAGAAAAACTCCTAAAACCATTGTAAGAAAGTAAACCTATATATTATAATTCATAAATGACACTCATTTGGGTGAAAGATGAGTTTGTACTTCCTGACTAGAACCAGCTGTCTGAATAAAGACTGTGCAGCACTAACAGCCCCTTCTCCCAGAGAAGGGACCACTCTCTGGGAGGGGAATCTGCCTGCTTCCTTCCCAGACCAGGCCTGGCACATTCCCCTTGGGGGACAGGCTGCAGTGTCCAAAATAGCTCCTGCTGCCTGTCTCCCTGGAGAGCTGATTCACCTGGGAGGGAGGTGAGGGGATCAGGCTCTCCATGTGCTTTCTGCTGCACCGAGGACGTGAGGCTGCCATCGTACAGCGTTCCCTCAGCTGACCCAACATTTACTGCTGCTTCTGAGGCCGTACCTTTTGCATTTACCAGACTCGGCCAACACTGACAGCTATGTCAGAAGTTGCCTGAACCTCTCATATCTGTTTTAAATACTGGGACTGATGTATTACTAGTATTACAATTTAAAATAAAAACTGTGTGTGTGCAAAATCCCACTAAAGGTTATTCAACTGTCATTATTACTGCTACCAGAATACAAGTAGTGACAGAGATTTACTCCAAAGTAAAACAGTCAGAAAAAGGTAACTTAAACTAGAGCTCATTTGAGCAAATGGTATTTTAAAAAAGCACAGCTCAACAGATACATTTTATTTTATGGGGTTGGGGTAACTCCTCCATTTTGTGCAAATATAGGCACAATATTTCCAAGTCACATCTCCCTATAAACTTTAGCTTGTGTCAGTACACATTATGACATATACTCTACTGTAAACAACATGTGCAGCAGAGAACATGTTAGCATCAATTAAAACATAAGCTTAATGGACAGAAAACTAAATCCAGTTTGTTTTCCCTCTTTGTATTTTTTTTACTTTTAGGGATATAGAGCAAAATCCTCCATTTCGTTGAAAAACGGAAATGAGATGAGAAAAACAAAAATATTAGCTAGGTTGAAAGCAAAGAAAAGGGTAAAAGAAAACTGGTGCCCTCACTAAAGCCACAGAAGCAGAGGCACTGCAGCAGCTGACATCATCCCCCAGGCAATTTGTACTGCTTACATTGAATTTCTCTAAGTAAAAGTTAATATTGAGAGATACCCTGACAGCATTACATTTTTAGGTATGATTACTGCTCTATTCAGAAAAGAGCTCAAACACAGAGCACAGAACCCAGATACCTCTGGCACCAGAAGAACCTAGAAGGGAGAGAAGAGGCTGAAAGCAGTAGAGAAGTTTTGGTACAGAAGGATGCACACAGAGCTCATTGTGGATTGATGAACACAGCTCTAAAGAGGCTTCTGAAATATTTTTTCTTTTTTTTTTTTTCCTCCTTCTGGGAAGCAATAAACATTCTTGTTTTTACTGAGGTGAAGCTGGGGCACTAATGCCTTGAAGAATTGATGAGTCATATTATCATCAAAATGTGCCCTGACAGCACAGCGTGGTCTTTCTAATAAGACATTACTTTGTGCAAGTTAGCATCATCATACAGGACCTGGATACGTCTGACATGGAAAAGTCAGAAATCTGTCACAAATGTGTCTCTAGGCAGCTCCTTCCAGATTGCCTCTCTTTCTTCCACTTGCGTTCCTTCTTCCATAGTTGTTTTTTCAGAAGAAACTGAGTAACCTCAGTCTCTTCCATGTGCATTTTCCACACATCCTCCAGTAGGACACACCATCCAGAAGAACCCTGTGCTTTGACATGGTGCTTGTGTTTCCCAAGGATAGAGAAAGCATGGCTGTTATCACAGACCAAAAAGACTCACGACCACAGTTTAATGGACAATAGAGATGGACCAACAACAGCCTCCCTTCAGACTGAAGTGATGGGCTGTGGATGAGCTGAACTATGAACAAGAACTAAACTTCCAAATTTTAAAGTAGTAGCACTGAGATCTTTTGAGCTCATATTGAGTTGATCCAACTCAATCTGAGGAAGACTAGAAACATATTGTTCCTCTGATATGCCAAACCATTTCAATTCAGAATTTCATGAGAGCTGGTTTTCTCATGGAATTTTATCCAAACTTGAATCTGAAAACAAATCTCTCCCAATCCTGAAGCTTTCCTACTATTCACAATGAAGGAACAGGCTGAGAAGCAGGAATCTAAACCTAATCTCATAACCTCTGAGACTCAAAACCCACTAAAACACTACAATTTTATAGCAGAAACAAAGACATTTCACAAGTAGTCAGCAGTGATGCTTAAGAGGGAAGAAATACAAAACAAGGAGGGGGAAGAAATATAGAAATCTCTGCTATCTTTATCAAAACAGGTAGTTGAAGAAAGAAAGAGAAAAGCATAAATTTTAGTCTTTTTCACCTATTTCTACATATGTGTAGCTTTGGCAAAATCATTTGGGAAGAACGATGCTGAAGCCATAAGCATTTCCTGTATTAGGGAAGACAGAAAAAGGAAATATTCAGCCTCCGGAACTGGAAAAACATCCATCTTTCAAATGAAGATTTAATTCTCCTTTAATCTTTGGAGAGTAGATAGCATTAGAGGAAAGCTAAAACCTAACATCCCTACACTAATCATTATGGAGAACAAGGTGTCCAAGATCAGATCATCTTTCAAGGAAAAGAGATCCTATGGCAACAGGAAAGGCAGCCTCAATGATTCAGGAGAGGTTCATGTAAGGAGGTGAAACAGCTTTGTGAAGGGAGTTTTTAAACTGTACTCCTCACTAGCAGTGAGATTTGAGCAGCAAAAAATAATGTATTAGGTAGAAAACTTATCCACCGATTCCCAGAGCAGAAGTGAATTAAAGTAATGAGTTAAATTACTCTCAGCAGGCCGAGGAATAAATAAGTATATATATATATATATATATATATATATATATATATATATATATTTTCAAATGCAAAAAGGAAAAAAAATACAGAAAGCAAAGGAATTAAAAGCTACCAGAAAAGATAAATGCATTATTTTTGAGAAGGGGTCTCTTTCCCATGGGCTGGTATTGAATATTTAATTTAGTTAGAATTATCTGACCATGCCTCAGAATGGATATCTCTGAGTATGGGATACTGGTATGTCTATCACACAAAAAATCACTAGGTTTGTATGATTCTACAGATGTTTTAATTCAATGTAATATATAAGTAAATTCAGAAGATGTATATTAACTGAAACCCACTTTTTCATACTAGATCTTATTTTACATGGATAAATTTCACTCTTTTAATGGAAACAGGAAAAATAATTCCTGTTAAAACTCAATTCCTTTGTCAGCTCTACACAACTAGGACGTCCATCGGGTTTTGACTGAGACTAAGACCAAGCACATTATTTTCTTCTTTCCTGTAGAATTCCTGGGAAGACAAGGAACCATTTGAACAAATGTGTTGACTGCTCAAGTGATCTTACAGAGACAAACACATGGTATTACACCTTCACTGACCTGGAAGCATCTAATGGGACACAGTAAATAAAAATATCACAAAGAAGACAAGGAATGTTATATTATCCCAACTTTTTACAGAAGGCAGAAATCATATGCCATTGCAGAGGCACACAACTTCTTGAAGTATAGTCAGTATAACACTTGCTGGTTTTTGTTTGTTCTCCATTTAATACTGTCTTTTGTGATGATGAGCAGGATGCCTTACTTGCATATGCTGTTTGAAATGTAAAAATAGTCATTACATTTCAGTCAATTAAATTTTAATTGACTTGCTTTTGAAAAGGGTTCACAAATCTCCTTCTCCCTTTATTTCACTATCTTGAGAACAACACAAAATACAGTTTTTCAATAATGCTCTAAAAAGTAATGACCAAATATTGCCCTTGGATACTTTAGTGAAGAAGTTCTGTTAAGTGGAATTGTTCCTTTCAGTGTGGTTTGACAGGGCATAGTAGAAATGACTCATCTGAAAGTATACAAATTTTTCTTCTGTGAAATGCAATCCTGCATACATTTTTAAAAGGTCATAAAATTATAATCTTTTAGTAATACAAGATGTGATCCTGTGAAACACTAAGTGCACTCAGTTCCCAGTGCAGTCAGCAGGTACTGGGCACAGCACAGCTCCGAGCAGAGTGAGGCCCACTCTGTGAGTGCCCACACTCACACACCCTCACACACTGCTGGCCCTGAAAGGAAAGCCCCTCAAACACCACCGTGATTCAGCTTCCAGCAGATCCAGGCAAGAAACAGAACTCTCTGGAGCTTTCAGCAGCACAGAAACAGGCAAATGAGGAGAAACGGGATTCAGATCCTCTCTACCTTTTCCCACAGATCTCTGCAAAACAAACTCAATTGATATCATAAACCAAACAGTAAAGCAAATCAGAATGTCTATCTTTTGTTTGCCATGGCACAAGAACTGTTGAACAGAGGAAAAAAAACAAGCTGAGTTTAGCTCTATCAGCTGTTTCCTGGGGCTCGGTCCTTCCTTCCTCCAAGGGGTGCCACTGCCTGCTTTGTTCTCTTGTCCAGCTGTTCCTCCACTCCTTCAGCAATGGCCTTAACAGACCCTGCAGGAATGCAGGAACAGACCACAGAAATCTCTTCTCTGCGCACAAGCTAATAGGCCCTAGATGTGGAGAACAGCAACTGATCTGCCTCTGTCACTCACTTTACCATCTTAATTCTTCTCCCAAGAGCCACCGTGAGGAGGAAGGAGCGTAATTTAAATGTCACACAGAATTGCAGTTACTCCACAGTTTCTCACCACATGTTCATACAGTCACAAGAAACCTGCTGATCAAATTAATAGGCAACTATCCTTCAAAAGAAGATAAAAAATCAAATCTAAATAGGACAAAAAGTATTCTGGAAAGTCTCACAGAACAAAGATTTTGCCATATTGTTAATGCTTAGCAAAGGGAAGGACCTTCCTTGGGGACGGCCATTCCTTTGGGATGGTCCATCATAAACTGATGGGCTACCGAGTCAGAAGAACACAAGGACCAACCATTCAGAATACCAGGAAGAGATAATGAGAAAGACTGTATAGAGCTTAGTAGCTACTGAATCCCACATGCTTACACAAGTTTGAAGACCAAACTTTTTTTGTTTTCATATAGGAACATAATTTTCATAGGGAAAGCTGTCTGCTTTAAAAAAGCCCACAGAGAAAAAGCACAAAAGGGACAAAACAAATTTATGTTATATTAGAAAAAAAAGAAAACAAAATGGGTTCAACGTCACTAAATGGTATAGTAAAAACTCCACCACTGGTTTTTACTCTTTTAAATTTGAAGGGAGTTGCACAAACGAAGGGGAAGGCCACTCTGCAGTAGGGACAGGCTGCCTCTGTGCTCCTACTTGGGAAGAGAAGCAGACACAGGTACAGCGTGTTTTTCAGTTCAGATTCACACTCTGTGGAAGTCAAAGGGATAAATGGCTTGAGGAAAGACAGTCCAGTAACTGGACACCAATTTTAATTTTGGATTCTTGAGTATCTCCCCGATTTCTTCTGCATGATCTCACGTAAATCTTTGCCTCAGATCCCTGTTGGAGATAGAACCTGCTAACATTTCCAACGTGGGGAAGTGTCATCAGAAGAAATACACATTCACAGACAGGGAAGCAATCAGGTATTATAGGGATGGAGCATTTTGGACAAGCAGAACACTTGGTACAGACTCATAACCACACAATTAGAATTCAAGAATTATAAGGGTTCTCCAGTCTTCCTGTAACATGATTTTCCCTTTAATTTCCTTTTAAATTTCTCCTGACCATTTCCCATTTATAATGTGGGAATAATAATACTTCAGAGATGTTTATGGTTTCATTATTTAATGATGACAGAATATTCCATAAACACTGTTAATAAGGGAGAAAAGTCTTCATCTACTGAGCTCTGTCTATATTTTATGAAGCTCTTCATAATGAATGCAAACACTGTATCATGGCAGCACGAGCAGGCTGCTTTCTCAGAAAGGGGTCATCCAAGAGAAATTCTGTGCTCTGTGCCAGGGGACTACAAGGTGCCCTGGGAAGGAGATGGGCCCTCCAATGTGGGTACAGCCGCTGTAGGTTAAGCAGTGAGAATGTCAGTGAGGCCTGGACAGTTCCTGCTGATCACTGAAATCCGCGGGATTTCACCCACCTTATCTTTCAGGATTATGACTAATGTTGGAGGTACAATTCTCTAAAATGTAAATCCAGGAAGATGAGTACTGGCTGCATCAGACCAGAGGCCCATATAGCCAGTTTACTGATGGTGAACTGGCCAAAGAATGGATGTATAGGGAGGTCTGTAAGAACCTGGTGTGTACATTGAGTTACACTGAGACTTCTCTAACACCTTCCTTAAACTCCAACTACTCGCAGTTTAAGGGCTTCCAGAGACAGAAATGGTTTCTCTCAGCAAAGTTGTTTTCCATCAATTGTCCACTCTCCCCCTGAACTAGATAAATTCTTAGACACTACAAGACCTTTTGCAAGAGTCCGGCAGCTTAACTACACCCCGTGCTGAGAACCACCCACCTGCCACCTTTCACTAGCAGATTTTAAACCAAGCCCACAGTTTTCACCTCCATGTGTCTGTAATTTTAGGATTTTGTCTTAAAAAAAAAAAAAGTAATTATATGTTTGTTAACTGAAATTATTCATGACAGTAAGTGGGATGTCACATGTGGTCCAGTAAGAAGGAAGTGCTACACCATCTCACAGTTTACTGTTCATGCAGTACTGCTTCTGGTCAAAGCTGTCAAATCAAAAGTTCAAAGAATTACATTGTCAGCCAAAAGCTGCATTTCTTATCCAATGAAACAAAAACATCTTTGATGATGGTGAGTCAACAAGTGGCACATTAAATGATTTATCAGAAATCATTTCAGAATGTACACTATTTTTATAGAAAATGCTATAGCATTTATTGTGAGATTAAACTGAATCAAAAACAATGATAAAAGTCATGAAAAGACACCGCATGCTACATCATGAAGGGCTCCACTGTCTTTTCCAGACAGAAAAAATGTCACATGAGTGACATGCCATGTGTAGGAAAAGCATTTCATGGGACATATTGCATTCTCAAAATTTTAGATGACTATAGTATCCTTTCTGCCATCTCCAAAACTGCAGGAGGCAGAATGGTCCCACAAAATCATTTTTGCTCCCTTTACTTGCATAATCATGGCATTTATAGAATTATTTATGTTGGAAGAGATCCTAAGATCATCGAACCCAACCATTACCCCAGCACTGCCAAGCCTACCACTAAACCATGTCCTTAAGTGCCACATCTACACGACTTTTCAATACCTTTAGTGGTGGAATGGTGACTCCACCGCTTCCCTGGGCAGCCTCTTCCAACACTTGGCAATCCTTTTGGAGAAGAAACTTTGCCTAATATCCAATCTAAACCTCCCTTGGCACAACTTTAGGCCATTTCTTGTCCTGTTGCTTGTTGCCTGGGAGAAGACACCAACCCCCACCCAGCTACAATCTCCTTTCAGGGAGTTGTAGAGAGCAATAAGGTCCCCCCAAGCCTCCTTTTCTCCAGTTCCCTCAGCTGCTCCTCATCAGACTTGTGCTCCAGACCCTTCCTCAGCTCCATTGCCCTTCTCTGGACATGCTCCAGCACTTCAATGTCTTTCTTGCAGTGAGGGGCCCAGAACTGGACACAGCACTTCAAGTGTGGCCTCACCAGTGCTGAGTACAGGGGGACAGTTGCTGCCCTGGTCCTGCTGCCACACTATGGCTGATACAGGCCAGGATAACACTGGCCTTCTTGGCCACCTGGGCACACGCTGACTCATGTTCAGCCAGACGTTGACCAACAACTCCCTTTTCCCACTGGGCAGCTTTCCAGCCATTCCTCCCCCAGCCTGTAGCACTGTGGGGGGTTGTTGTGATCCAAGGGCAGGACCCAGCACTTCACCTCACTGAACCCTGTACAATTGGCCTCAGCCCATCAATCCAACCTGTCCAGATCCCTCTGCAGAGCCTTCCTCCCCTCCAGCAGACCCACACTCCCACCCAACATGCTGTCATCTGTGAACTTGCTAAGGGTGCACTCAATCCCCTCATCCAGATCATTGATGGATATATTAAACAGGGCTGGCCCCAGTACTGAGCTCTGGGGAACCCTGCTGGTGACTGGCCCCAGCTGGATGTAATTCCATCCACTACCACTCTAGGCCCAGCCACCCAGCCAGTTTTTAACCCAGGGAACAGTGCACCCATCCAAGCCATGAGCAGCCAGTTTCTCCAGGAGAATGCTGTGGGAAACAGTGACAAAGAATTTACTACAGTCCAGGCAGACACATTCACACTCTCTCCCCTGTCCACAGAGTGGGTCACCCTGTCACAGAAGGAGATCAGGATGGTCAAGCAGGACCTGCCTTTCATAAACCTGTGCTGGCTGTGCCTGATCCCTTAGTTATCTGGTATGTGCTGCATGACAGCTCTCAATCCATGACCTTCTCCAGTACCGAGGTCAGGCTGACAGGCCTGTAGTTCCCCAGATCCGCTGTCTGGCCCTTCTTGTGGATGGGTATCACATTTGCTCATGTCCAGCCAAAATGAGTCCCCCAGGGACCTCCCTGGTTTGCCAGGATGGCTCGTAAATGATGGGAAGTGGCTTCGTGAGCACCTGTGCCAGCTCCTAGCTGGCCCCACAGACTTGTGTGGATAAGGCTACATTCTGTAAAGTCTATGTTTAGAGATTAAAAAAAAAACAAAACACCTGTCATGGTGATGCAGTTCAAAACAACTGTGACTGTCAAAATTTTTAAGAACAAAGTTCTGCTAGTAAAAACACCAATCTTACATGTCATACTTAAAATTCATAAGCAGAATGGTGGTTTTGAAACTGCAAAACAGCAGCAAGTCCCTCTAATTCTGAACAAAGGAGCTGTCATTTTTTGAAGTGCAAAGGAAGAACAGATTTTTACAGAATCTTATCCAGTAAGAATGCCATGTGATAATGAACAAAGGTCAACTGTAGAATAGCTTGCTGAGTTATTTTTTCTTTCACAAGTCTAAACCCTCCTCCTGCTTCTCATCTGCCTTGAAATTAAACTGCAAGTTTCAGGAACATCTAAATAGATTTCCTTCTGTTTTCCTAAGAAATAGAATCTTATGATAAACAAACATACAGGAGGGCAAAAGGACATTTTGAGTAAGATTTTAACCAAAACATGTTTTTCCTATAAAAATATTATGATGTCCTTCAAATATATAAAACATAGCACAGGAAAACTGTGAAGAAGCCTGAAACCTCTGAAGATATGAATGCACTTTTATAAATACTACAAAAATATGTTTGTGTTATTTTTCGCAGTTATTATGTCAATATTTAAGCTCTGTGGCTCACACGCATCTGCACGAAAGTCCTTCACCATTTACATGCAACAGTTGCTTCGCACAAAGGCCAAACCCAGTAAGGGCAGAAAGTTCTTCCCGAAATAAACGGCAAATACACTCTGACTTCTGGAAAAATGGAATTAAGTCCTCTATATTTCAATATGCAGAGGATATGAGGGTAGTAAACAGAAGAACACACTGACTTTTCTCACAACCATTCTCAGGTTTAATTAAGGTCTAATGAAGAAGTATTACTTTTTTGGATAAGGGCAGGAGCATTTGACTCACAAGAAGTGAATTTTGAGTAGTATGAGAAAAAGTTGTAGAGACTTCAAGAAAAAGATGACAGGTCAAACTGTTCAAGTGGAGAAACTTGGGATGGAGGCTCCTCGTTTCTGTCATATATGAAAAAAACTAGTTCAAGAATCAATCAGGTACATAACCAGACAAAACACTAGGTCTATGGAAAGCCACCTGTGCAGGCTCTCAGTTTCTCCTTGTTGACTATTTCAATTATGTAAGACAGAGAGAATATCAACATTTTAAAAGTCATAATTTTAAGATACAAGCTAGTTTTTGCACAGAATGATCCACACATCAGATGAGATGAAATCATGATATTTCTTAAAGTCCTCAATAATTTGATTACCACTGGAAAAGAGTTTCTGTTTCCAGTGATATCAGTAAGAGCTCTGCCTGAGTAAGTGTGAATATATACATTTCTTGGGAGATTGCACAGGTACATGTATGTATCATGAGAAGATCCAATCTAATCTATGTTTGATGAAGAAAAAATATATTGTAATTAGTTTTTAATTGCCTTCTACTTTCTTTTATTTCCAAGACTGTTGTTATTTTAATTTGTGTGGGTTTTTTTTTTTTTTTTGGTGATTTCTCCATTCCAAAACCAGTTAGCACTTCACAAGGACAAATTAGCACACATAGTGAAATTAAAGTTTTCTAAATTCTGTCATTATTACTGTACCAATTACTTACAACTGCCTATGTATGTTCAAAGTGACATTCACATGGGAAGTTGGATGTTTCTACCAGATGCTTTAGCAATTGAGAAGAAGGGGAGAAAACTAAGGCTGGATATCCAACTCTTTCTAGATCTTTGTAAGGAGCGCTGTTTCTGAAAGCAGGGTATTTTTATTTATAATAGTTGCAGGCAATTGGCACACAGCACACAACTATTTTTCAAAAGGAGTATATGTAATGGCAATACTTAAAGAATAGCAGGGCTGCTACTTCAATTACATAAGTATTAAATCGCCAGTTGCACAATGCCTTTTCTGCAGCATAAACACACACTACTTTTTAAGAAGACCACATTGAACTCACCCATCTAAAAGTCAAAAAACCTTTCTACCCATAAAGAAAATTTGGCTAGTGAACAGTATATAAACATTATAGTTTCACAGACACCTCCACTGAAAACTTAGAAAATGTCTAAAACAGGAACTCATTAACTAGCTCATTACTTGTGCCATGTGACAACCTAATCACCTAATAAGATTTAGAAAAGGGATTAATGGATCCTCCAGGTGATGTGTGGGTGATGTGCCTTTATTCATACATGAGGGGTTGGGAATTTTTTTATAAGAAATTTCATCTTTAATAGCTTGTACACCCATGAGAGGTACACAAAACTTTCAGAATTCATCAAAATTTCTAATGAAATGAATACACAGATAAATCCATATATTACATTCTATAGATTAGTAGTAATATCCCTTAATTAGTGACTGAAAATTGTAAGCCCTAAATTGTCAGTTCAGACCATCATCCAAAATCTAGAAACAGATCTATGATGTTAGACACTTCACTCAGATACCAGTACAATACAGATTTGGCCTGGAAGGAATATATTTTCTGCTTTGGCTTATAAAAATGCCCTTAGAAAACTGTGTCCACAAAATGGTGAACTGATTAGATTTCATTTGATAAACCTGTCTTGGAGCCATATATCCTTTTGGGTGAAAAAACCCAAACCTATACAAATAACTTTTTTTTAAGTGATAACAGTTTGGTAGTCATACTCAAAAAGCATGCTATGATGTAAATTTTCTGCTGATTTTAAGTTACAATAGAAGTGTGAACAAAAATTACTTTAACAGCACCATTTTTATTTTATTACAGAGGTACATGGTGAAGCTTAAGGTAAACTGTGTAAATCTGTTCTTTGGTCTTCCTGTGTATGACATTAGTTTAAATAATAACAATATCTAGCCCTCATAAAATGGTTTTTGGAGGAGCTTTCAAAGGATTCAAATATGACTAATTTACAGAAATGCAAAATGACACTGGGAATTATTATTGATTTTACTCACTCATAGTTATGATACAGAAAATGAAAAAAATACCTTCTTTTTCTTTCTTATTTCAATGTTCTGAATTAATAAAACTGCATTTAACAGAAATTCCTATAATGCATTACAATCATTACACTATTCATTGCAGTTTTTGCCCTAATAAAAAGCACACAGTGGTGAATAGAGCTTCTAAAAACAGTGAACAACAGAAGAAGAGTCATTAACAACTTGATGACTGTCATAGGTGAGGAACAACCATCTTGACCAGTATTGCTTTGAGACTCAACCCTCATACCCACAGAAGTGGTTACACATAGCTAAATACACTGTTTCATTTTGGTTTTTTCCTCTGCCCTTCAACAACATTATTTTTTCTGACCATAGTAACTGCATGGATCTGGAACTTGCACAGCACAGTAAGTTTATAGCTTTGGGTTCACTGAGCAAAATGCCATCTTCACAAACAAAACAACATTCCCATTTCACGTAAGTTCTACTTAAAAACCTGCCTTAGCTTTCATAGAAACTGCATTTTTGTATCCAAAACACTATGCATTCCCATTTTATATTTATTTACTATCTATACATTCAGCAGTTTCCATCTTTTCTTTCAGTGAGAACTAAAACCACTCATAATACAAACTTCCTAAATTGCCAGGAAAAGAAAATTTCCTTCAAAATTACTGTATTTACTGACATCAAAAATGTGTACTTCAAGCATGATGCAGAAGGCCACTAGAAGGTCCTCTCTCTTACTGAATTTCTAGTGTGAAAGACTTGGGGAGTTTCACATAAGGTAGTTAGACCAGGTTATTATAATGTTGCTTCTGTTTCTTCATATTCTTAGTGTATTTCAGACACATTCATTATATATATCTTTAAGCTCCAGATACCTTGAGAGAAATAGGCTTTTTTCATAGTTAAGCTACCTACATATTTCTTGTGTAAACCTCCTGACGTTATCACAAATCCAGGTGAGTTTGGGCTGACCACAGGCACAGCTAAGTGCTGCACAATCTAATTCACACAACAAAATCCAGTTGGTCATCCATCTTTTTCTTCCTACACATGCAGACAGGCAGGTACATTTGCAAATTGTCATATGTGCTAACTTTATCAGGATTTAATTTTTGGGAAGGAGGAAGGCTGGCAATGGTTTATTGTGCAGCACCACAAACGTCTGCAATGCAATCACTTAAGAGCAACGCATAAGAAATTGTATTCTTCTAGGAGCAAAAGTGGAATACAAGGAGTCATATGTTTGACTGCTGCTCATTAAAAAAGTAATTGGTTAAATCCCTGACTATGCAGGATTGCTCAAGGCACAAGGCATCTGCCCCCCTAAAATGATTGGTTTGAGAGCTTAAGAGAAACAACAGGTCAGGTTCATTCTGCTCTTTCTGTGCAAAATAAGTTATTTTACTACATGCAGCAGTTAGAGAGTCAATTAACCAAATCTTCTTACAACCTGTCTCTTAGAATGAAATGACTATGTAAGGTCTTTAGCAAAGAATAAATTGCAGGGAATTAAGTCTTGGACTTATCAGGCATTAGAAATAGAACAGCTTCACTTCCCACTTCCCATGTTCAGCGAATTTGTACTCACCCTCTGAGTGATGGGTTTTCCCTCTTTGACTTGCACTGCCAATCCAAGATCAGACAGTCTGCAATTCCCATTATCATCCAGGAGGACATTCTCTGGTTTCATATCCCGGTACACAATGTTGATGGAATGGAGATGCAGAATCCCACAGGTGATCTGAGCTGAGTAATAAATGATCCTCTTCATTTCCAAACCCCGTTCTCCCACGTTGTAGATGTGATACTTCAGATCCCCTCCATTCATGAGGCTCATAACAAGACACAGATGGGTTTTGCTCTCATAGGCATAAGCCAGTGTGACTATGAAAGGGCTGTTGACCTTCTCCAGGATCTCTTTCTCCAGCAGTGCCATCTTCTCTCCACTTTTCTTTTTCAACCTTTTTTTATCCAGTTTCTTGCAGGCATACATCTTGCCAGTATTTTTCACCTGGATGGCACAAACCTAGAGAAGATGCATACGGAAAAGTAATGAAGGAATTTTACACGGGGACTGGAATATCAAGGGTGGTAGTAGGCAGAAATTGGGGAATCACTGATGCCTATAAGTAGCTGCTGATGCTAACTTCCATGGAAGAGCGTATTAGCAGAGAAAATAAGGGAAAAACCAAGAGTACAATCTGTTCTGTTCTCAACCAGTATATGGTTGACCTGATGCAAAGTTCTTCAGGACACCATTAGCAGACATGTATTAGCAAATAAGAGGAACAAGGACAAGAACAAAATTCTGTAACCAAGAGAATAAGCAGCGTATACAGATTGCATCTGTACAGTTTAACTCTCTTGCCTCTCAAAAAAGGTAGTCTCACTCATGCTGTAATTTGGGAACAGATCATGCTATTCCCTACACTGCAGCTAGGAATTATCTGGGACCGTGTGAGCTACCACAGGCTAAAATGGTGCCAAGGAGCATTAAGTCCATACTTAACTATATGGACAGTCATGCAAGTTTTTGTAAAGAAGCCTGTTTTTTTACTAGCATAGATACAGAATGTAAAAACTTCAAAGCAGCTCTTCACTAACTCTATCACAGTACAAATAACCCAGCCCATTTTCTGGAAAACGGGCAATCTGAAGGGACACTTTTACAAATCTTTACACGATGTCTTAATCCACTGCTCTTTGCAAACCCACCTGCTGGTCTTGAAAGGGAAGGGATGACTCACATCCTTAAAAGTGCAGCTCTTACCTCTCCAAAGCCACCTTTGCCCAGCACTCGGAACTCATAGAAGTATTTATCAGTTACCGGTTGCTTCTCAAAAACTTTCCATTGGATGAATTTGTCATAGAAGGGGCTGGTCTGGAAATCCTGGAAGGGCTTGTCTTTAAGGAAGACTTTGGTTTCCTCCTTGGCCAGCTGCATGACATTCTCATAGTCTTTTGCAGTAGCTGCCTGGCATTTGCTGACCAAGTCAGAGCTCATAAAAGACAGATAGTTTTTGGAGCCTTCCTTAAGAAAATTGGTGACCATATTTTCCATGGTACTGTTCTTGATGCTGTCCTCTGCCAGCTCCCAGTTTGATACCTCATCCAGGAAGTCCCTAGCTACCAAATATTCTGGCACTGTCTCTAAGAAATCTCTGAAGAATTTCTTGCCAATGGGCTGCTGCTCACAGATGCTTTCATAATCAGCAACAATGGACTCTCTCTGCTCTTTGCATTGGTCAAGTTTGGGCAGTGAAAGGCTCTTACGTCTCTTTTGCATCTCCTTGGTGTCTGCCTCTCCACTCTTCCTCGCCTGGAGGTAGGCCGTGTTGGCAATCAGGTTGTCGAGCCCCCCCATGTCACACATCTTGGCAAGCTCTTGGGGTGGCAGAGCCTGGTTTCACACAAAATGAGTAACTGGTCCAAGTGCTGTACTGGAGCTGCCCTGCACTTCTGCTGCCAGTGGTGTGCTGAGGTCTTCTGAAAAACACCAGAGAGACCAACTGCTTTTGCATTAAATACCTCTCAAGGATTTTCCCTAAGTACCTTTAGATATATGCACCATTTGTGGAAAGTGACTGGTAAGAGGTTTCTCTGTAAGGAGCTTTGAGTTTGCTATGTATAGCCGAGGGATGACATCCTGGGCAAACCTTCCCAGCAGCACCAAATGCACGTGGTTCAGCTGGTGTTTTTCAGAATGGGCTCTGACAATTTTTAAATGTACTGAGATTCCCCCTACTTGCACTGTCCCTGGCTGCTGGGAACATGCAGAGATTCCCGTCTGCAATACATGCTCTCTCCAACTCGGGGGCACTTTGGCCACAGTCGGGACAGCCCTGGATCTCCCTCGTTCGACAAAGAACCCCGGCATAGCCACAGTTACATATGCTGGGATCTGATTTTATGAAAAGCTTTTATCACAAATCTGCCAGGCCTAAACAGAAGTTGACATAGATGAACATGAGATGTTGAGCTTTAAATTACCACAGGATTTGAGCATCCACACTTCCAAAACTCAAGTTATACTCAACATCAGCGATGAGCTCCACAGACAGCTCATGCCAGCCCGGATGCCTGGCGTTGCTCTGTCTGAGCAGATTACGTGCAGGCTAAGAACCAAAAATAGTGATCCCTACATACAAAACAACATACACTTCTGACTTCATCTCCTACCCACAGAAAAAAGGAAAAACACTTCACATGACCAGCCAAATCTTGCCAAAACACTTCTATGTTTTGGCCTCAGTTTATTTTCTCTGCTGAGCTTTGTGACGGAAAGTGTCGGGATGAGAAGATGGCAACTGCATATAGCTGAGGTGACATCAACAAAGGGACAAAGCTGATTATAATCAAGTGAAGGCAAATTCCACTTGACTTTACTTGCTGGCTGCCTACCAGGAGGTATTTTTTTCCCTCAAAAGAATAAGAATGATGTGTGGCACTTACTAGGCTAAGCCCCCTTCTGCTGTGGGGTCAGGTGACTTGGCTGTTGAAACTTTCTTTAAATATAAGGAAGGTATTATGGGAACAAGAAAAGAAGTTTCATGATTCCTCCAGTAGCACTGGGGTCAAGCTGTATACTCTTGAGGTCAAGGTCAAGTTTCTTTGCCCCTCCCTCCTCCCAGTCTTAGAGCAAGCAGAAGAGCTGAATCACAAAAACTAAACATCAAGAGTAATAACAGGCACCTTTCAGACTCCCTACAGTAAGTGCTAAGCCCTTCTTGGCTGCTTTTTGCCACTCTACAACCATGCAGTATTTTGTTTTTACAAGCATTAATCCTATCTTTGTTGAATCCATTTGACATAAAACTCATACTTAACCAAATTACCTTGGAGGTGTATTTTCCAGGTGAGATTGAGGGGGCCATCCATTGCAAACTGCTGTGTGTGCATGTTAACAGGGGTACTCTGAGGCAGAGTATTTGAAAGCCTGGCCAGTTCTGCCAGGTGAGAGCAAGTGGGGCCAGGAGGTGGTTACATAAAGGGCTGAACAGTGCAGTGTGGGTAAAGCTCAAAATAGCCAGAGGAAGGAATGGGGAATTCTCCTGGTGGCTTTCCTGAAAAGGGTGCCTACAGCAACACATTCCTATAATATCCTGGGTAGAGAGGAAAGAAAGGAGGTAACAAAGCTTTCATTTCAGGTCCTGAAATTCAGCAGGGTCTTCTTTACATTTAGCCAGAATGCCACCACAGCTCAAAGAGCAGAGTACAAATGGCAGGTAGTTGGGGTCCTAAGGCTGAACTCAAGCTTACACCAGCTATTGATATATTCAAGTCTAAGCAAATCAAGAGAACACCTAATGTTTATGGAACCTATGGAAGACAAACATTTACACTCCAAAAACCTTCTACTCTGATAAGTAGACTCTTTCCTAGTTTCTATGGAACGTAAACTTTCACTAAAAGAACATAATTTCATGAAAAGCAAAATCTAACAATATGATCATTCAACTCATATTCATTACTCCAGTCACTTTTGAGAGAAGACTCTAGCTAGATGTGCTTGTTGACTTATCCAAATCAGTATTTATTAAACACTGGAAAAAAGTAGCTCAGCATTAATCTATTAATTGATAAAAGCTGTTTAAGATAGTGTTACCTACTCATAAGACAGTACGTTTGGGTGAGAAGCAAAACTGATTTATTTTGCAGGCACAGGTAAACAATGACAGAACTGAAAATGGAGACTTACTAACAACTACGCTAATGGAATATCAGGATATGATCTGGAAAAGAAAATATCTCTGGTGCAAAACTTATAGAAAGAGTGGGACCTAAGCTCATCTCTAAATCACAGACAAAATATGCAGGACTTAAAATTCATTACCTTATGTTCTAGACGAACCTCAAATACTGGTCAACAAGATACTTCTAATACACAAACAGATACACACAAGTATCAGCTGCTTTGATTTCAACATTAACTTTGCTAACACCTCATTTGTGTCAATACCCCTTTGACCCAACACTTTGGAAAAACTCTTCTACAACTGTAATTCTCAGGTACTCCTGCCATGCACATGACGTGAACTAAAAGTAGGGCTTGTTACTCTCCATATTCACCTACAGACCAAAGAAAAATGAAGAAAGAAGTCCTCTGATGGGACTAGATGGCATTAACAGAGGTTACAGGATGGAGCCTGGGACCAAAGTCAGGCAGAGAAAATAGACAGTAGGTAAGATACAGTTTAACTATGACAAGCTAAAATTTATTTCCACATCCATTCATATTTTTTTTTTGCAAACATTTTGTGAATACTTGTACACAAGCAGAAATACTCCTCAACAATGTAAATGCTATAGGCACTTCATTACTACTGTTAAAAGACAGACATCATCTGGGATAATGACAAGGGATGTGACAGAGTGTAACAGTGACACAGAGGATTTTTTTTGATCTCAGTGTGTAATGAGACAAAAGCTGTATTTAAAAAATTTAAAACATCTTAAAAACAAGATTACAAGTAATAAACAAAACCCCAGAAAACTCTGCATAAATGTTTGATGACACAAAGATTGCCATTGGAAGTACGTTATACAGTGAAGATAAACCTCTTTAAATGTACTTAAACAGAACCAGATAGAGGTACATCTGCGGAGAAACACATCAAACATTTAAGATGATAATTTTGAAGTAAACAATGCATATAATATTGCTTCAGTTTTACCCATGTTGATTAACCATTTTATTAATCCTGAATTTGTTACAGACTTAAAGCAGTAATTCTACCTCTCCATTACACATACTAAAAACACCCCACAGCATATGTTCAGATTAATAGTAATTACTTTGGATATTTAGGGAAAAGACAAAGTCAGAGGCAAGCACTTAAATATTTGTAAGAACAAGATCACAATTCATATAAAAAAGATGATATATTGAGGATTTCCACAAAAATGAAACAATGCTTCCAAAACACTGTAATCAGTAAAAAGATAATAAAGAAATTTCTATTAACTGAATTTTCATGAAACCACAACTAAACACTTTTTCCCATAGATTTAGTTAGTGCTTGTTTTCCTTGGGATATTTCAATTATCCATTTTGTTTGCTTCCTATATTAGTGAGCTAACCAGCAAGATTGTCTACACCTCTAGTTAACTGATATGAAATCCATGTCTTTGTACCAAATCTCTCTGGATTAAAAACACATGTCTCCATGATCGTTAACAGAAATATAAATAAAAAATTATTAATGTGCTTAAATTTTAATATTATGGTGTAGAAATTATGTACAGATTATTATAGAGCAGCAGACTTAGAGATACAACAAAAGTCATAAAGAAAACCTGAATTAGAAATGTTTAATACAGCGTGATGGAAAAAGCACATTGTAAATGTTTTACACACTCTTCATTTTAGATTAAAAACCAAAACAGTTCCTAAAAAACACATTGACTGTGTTTTTGTATACAATATTACTTAGAAAACATTTTCCTTATCTTGACAGTAAACTATGCAGTGTATCAGACTTACAGGTAAGGTCACCCTTTCAATTAATTCATTTATCTACGGAAAAACATTAAATTAGGGTATAATCTGCACCACCACACTTCTATGCTCTGCTAAAGGTAACGTTTATTTGTAGCAGATACATTTTAACGTAGTGTCTCTCCTTTCAGTTGTAGAACATATGCAGTAAGACTGACCATTGCCTCCTCCTACAGCAAAGAGCACAAATCAAACCCACACTGACCTTTGCAGCAGACAAACTAAACAAGTCATGTTGTGACTGACATGTTCCGTTCGTTTGCACTGAGCATATGGCATAAGACACACACTATTTCAACAAGTTCAACAGACAAAAACCTTCCAGTTTTTATTTGCCTATTCTCTGGACTACCCAGTCCTGCTGGCAGAGGGGACAGCGATTATTCTGTTTCACCCACAAGGACATGCAGCAGTTGTGGAAGGAATGATTGCATTCTCCCCAAACCACTGAAAGAGAAGAAAGAACATGTTCCAGTCACACTCAGCTGTTCAATCAACACCTACTAGGTCCAAACTATCATTATCAAACATTTACAGCCACTGGAAGCTTTAGAGACAAAACAGGTCATCGCTAATTTATCCACTGAAACTGGAGTATTATGATCATCCTGAAGATAATCAGTTCTCTGTCATCAACCTTTTACTTATTTCCAATTATGTAAAAAGGAATTGCATATATTCTCACCTTCCTGTATAAAGTGACACAGTTTTGTGAATGTATAAACACATTTATCAGTTCTGTCCAGGAAATAAGTGCAACTATCTAAGTTCTTCCCTGTATCTTCCCCAGTACCAAAAAAAAAGGCAATGCACTACAGACCCACTATCATAGAAGAGGGTCTCGCTCAATTCTCATGGGAAATGTTTCCACTGAGATGTATGATACCAAGGAGGCACATGTGACATAGTACATAGCCTTAAAATGGGACCTTGGACCAGAATTTATTCACAGGCTACAACTGTTTCAACACAACAAAAAGTGTTATCTGTTGGCCATTTACTCCTGAATAGTACCAGTTACTTTGCTTTTTTCCCTTATTAGCTCATTTTCCCCACAAGAACAGAAGGGTATCAATCCAAGGAGTGCTGTAAATCATACATTTTCCTCTCTATCTTAAATAGGACACTTAGCAAGCCAATTAAGATGTCTAGAACAGGAAAATCCTATTCTCTTTAAAACAATCATCAAAAACCAACAGTGGATTAAATTTGAGACAATATACTTCAAGACACAAAGCACAACGGCATGGAAAGGTTTTCCACTGGTTTAAAAGTTGTCTTAAAGGTTTAAAGCAAACTCTTTGAAACGGTTTTCACTGTTTCCAGATTGAACATGTCACAATTAAGATTTTCTTTTGCATACATTGGTCCTGAAAGTACTTTTACGATTAAATAGAATTATAGCAAACTCAAGTGATTGCACTTTTTAAAAAGGACAGTGAACAAACAAGCCATGCCTCCACTATGTCTGAATTAAGAGTGGGAAAAATACCACTTTGTAACCCAGACATATATGTATTTCAGAACACTGGATTTTTATTGCTGTTACCACTGTGCCTTCTGGCGTGCACCTCATAAGAAAAAGTAGCTTTTTCCTACCCACTTCAAAAAGGCACATTAGGATCTCCTCAAATATGCTCACACTGGAAGTTAAACCTCTCAGATGTGTACATGTTGACAGCAAATTTGACAGTTGTGTACAGGTTTACAGCACAACTGACATGAAAACTAATTTTATTAGTGCTCAAAAACAAAGCATAAAGTATTACTAATGTAAAAAGATGACACAATGTAGAATGAAACACCAGTTTACTTTTGAGCATTAATAAAATCAGTATTCCCTTTAATAAAATCAGTATTCCCTTCAAACTTTAAAATGCACCATACTGAGAGAAGCTTCAATTGAAAAACAAGCGAATGAAATCACTACATACCAACACAATCTTCTTGTTTGTTTTCAGCTTGACATCTAAGACAGGCATCTAAAAGTAAACAAGAACAAGACTCAATTTGATTCTCAGGATTCCATCTTAAGAATAGGTTTGTCAGAGGAAAACATAAACTCTAAAACAAATTTACAGAGGTAAAAATCATAAGTTTTGATATCTGGTTCAGCCCTTTAACATTAAATAGTCCCTCCTAAATTCTAAAACTGTGCAAATGACAATGAAATAAATATCTGAAAGAGATCAGAAGAACTATAAACTGTCCAACAAGTTTTGTTTATTTTCTATTGCTTTAGTATTTTCATAACTTTTGCTGAAAAAAAGCCTTCTCCATTTTGTAGATATAACAACCAGCAGATTTGTGCCAAGGCACTCAGGCATATTAAGAGCAGAGCAAGCACAAAGCCAAACCTTAATTACAGGACTTTGTTTTTCAGATGTTAGCATCTCCTTTTAAGGAAATCATTCACAATTTTGAATTTTTAGGCTTCACATCTCTCATCACAACTCCCACCTCCTATTCCTTTTTATAGTAATTTTCTTTAACAAGTACCTGCATGTAATTTTCACAAGAATTACACACACATGCAAATATAGTGGTAAATTTGATAATATAAATTAACATATAAACACAGAACAATATCTAATTAAAAATATTTATCATCTTTATGCATTCTGGTCTGTGGCTGCAAGACTGGATGGCAGGTCCAGGACTCAATAAGACAACTTCCAGGCTTCCCACTGTGCCACACACATACAGTGGAAAAATGGCTGTGTTTCTCCTTTGCCCTGACATGGGCTGCCACTGCACATATCATGCACACCAAAAAGTGTTCCAACAGTTCTGGGAGCAAACACATCTTCATCTCCCCCAAAGAAAAGGAAATAGTTTAAACAACTGTTCTGCAGGTTGGATCAGGCCTACCTGTCACTAGTTGGACCATACTCTCCTAGAAGACTGAAACATAACGTGCTACAGGAATTTAGATTTGAGCATTTTTGCTCTCTCTGCCAGACAGGACCAGTACTTCTGTTTTAGATTCATCTGCCCAGACATTCCTCCTTTCCTCAGGTAACAAAGAAGAGAAAACTCTGAAACAGTTGCCCTTTCTCACTGAGATAAAAGCAGAACAGTGAACAGTTTCCTGTTGTCTGTTCCTGCACTTTATATTTCCACAGCAGTTAAGGGCCAAGGTGCAGGGAAAATTCTGCCAGACTGCTCAACTTGTATCCTGGTCCCTGGGAGCGCACTGATCCGGGGCCAGGGTGGAAAGCTGCGGCAGACTGGGAGTCACAGGAAAAGCAGCTGTCCTATCTAGCCCCGGATCTGTATTTTTAGATAGAGAAGCAGCACAGAGCTGAGGGCAGAAATCAATGCCACCATACCAAAGTAAGCTGTCCCCTTCTTACATCATAACCCCAAGGGTGTGTCCGAAAGGGTAAGGAAAGCTAAGTCAGTGCTGCTGCAATCCTGCCCTCCCCAGTTAACACCTGCATTTTAGCTTCTTTCCCTTGTGCACTTTAAGACCACGTTGGTTCAAGGAGTTAAACTCAGTAGAAAACTGAGCCAGCTAACACCTCCTTCCCTTGCAAAAGTCAAACAAACTAACCTTCAACAAGTGCCAGTGTCAGTCTGGCACTGCCCCCAGCCTAAGGTTACTGCAGACGCAGTGGCTCTACAGGAGCCAGGCCGGGTCTGGCAGGGTCAGCACGAAATTACCGAACTGAAGTCAGTAACGATCAAGTTTCACGTTCTAACAATGCGGTTTGTTCTCAAAAAATGGCTCCCAAATTTTTCTGCTAGTTTCGGATTAAAAGTACTCCCTTGGACTAGTTATGAAGAAATATAACCTTGTAATTTTTTTAAGTTTTATAATAGCTCTGGGAAAGATTTTGTTCATCTAAGACTTCTTTTATAGTGTCCTGTAACAAGCTAGCTATAATGGGATAAATACATTTTTAAAAATATCGTTTAACATGGCAAATGAAGCCAATTTCATTTTTCCAGGGTAGTCTCTGTTTACCATAGAAAAGCAAATAATCTAACATGCTTATGTTTGAAGGTGAATCTCCCACCACATCAGTCTGTGATGCATCTTTTTTCCTTTAGTACACCCTCTTTTGCCTCTTGTTCCACAGAAGGTTCTCAGTAAAAACATATATGAGAAATCACAGCACTGCATATTTTGTCTCATTTCTGTTAAACCAAATCCTGACTGGATTTGCAGTATCATGGTTCCTGGACCCAAAAAAGCAAGGTGCTCTGGAGGGAATCTTGAATCATTTGTCCTGCCAAACTGTACCAAGCCCGATTAAGAGGACAGTTATATCTAGGATGACTCAGCATAATAGTAAAAATCGGATTTACAAATACAGCAGAGGAAAAATTTAAACAATTTTCGAAGAACCAAGATAAATATCGTATTTGCAAAAGATGTCAGAAAAACCAGTAATGTCTGTCAAATATGAGGCTGCTTTGAAAGAGAGTCTCTGGAGTTCAAAACCAGGTAAATTAATCCCTTACTTTTCAATAGATTTCTCAGTACATTCATGTGTGTTAAGCAACACCAGTAATCAGGAGGCTGGTGGAATAGTGTTAAGACACTCTGGATTAACAGATTTGAAAAATGAATTTATATCTACATCCGCAACGGCTTCTTAAAAAAAAAAAATTAAGAAACCCAAACCAAACCCAACAAAACAGCACAGGCAGCAGCCCCGCACATGCAGCACTCGGCTCAGCTCGGCTGTAACTCGGTGCTTGCGGGGTTTGCCGGCAGACCAGCACAGCCCTCAGCCGAGGGCGGCCCTGCCCAGGACGGGCCGGGCAGAGCAGCATGGCTCCCCCGGGCCCGGCACAGCCCTGCCGAGGGACGGGCGGCCCGGCCCGGGGCTCTCGCTGCTGCCCCGACAGCGCCGGAGGGGCCGCGGGGCTGGTGCGGCCCCCGGAGCGCGGCGGCCCGGCCTCCGCGGGGACCTCCTCCTCCTCCTCCCGCTCTGGGGAAGGCGCGGAGGAGGAAGCGGAGGCGGGAGGATCAGCCCCCCCCTCCCGCCGGAAACCGCGTCCCAGCGCTGCGCCCGCCGAGCCGGGGCGGCGGGCACGGCCCGGGCACGGCCCAGCGCCCGGCAGGGCCCCCCCGCCCGCGGCCATGGCGGCCCGCCCGGCGCTTACCCATGACCTGCACCCGGCAAATGGCGCAGGTGTCGCACTCCACGTCCCAGCTCCACATGGCCACCGCGTTCCACTTCTTCAGCGAGAACATCTTGTCGGGGCCGCCCGCCTTGGAGCCCGCGGAGCCCGGCAGCGAGTGGGGGGCGCCTGGCTCGTCCCCGTCCTCCACATCGGCCATGGCGGAGGGGCGGGGACGCGGCGGCCGCGCGGGGCGGCAGCGCCACCCCCCGGCGGGAGCGGGAAAGGCCGCGCGGAGCCGGCCCCGGCTGGGCTGGGATCGGGAATTCTGCACGGAAAGGGTGGGTAAACACTGGAGCGGGCTGCCCAGGGAGACGGCGGAGCCGCCGTCCCTGAAGGTGTTTAAGGAAAGGCTGGACGTGGCACTCGGTGGTCTGGTTGACGTGGTGGTGTTGGGTCATAGGTTGGACTCGATGATCTCAGAGGTCTTTTCCAACCTAATTGATACTGTGAATTCCGTCTTGGATTCCTCTCAAAATCTGCTGTCTCTGGTTACACAGTAGCAATCTTTCTTGGAAAATGGTTGATTAAATACACCTACTTTGAAAAGTCGGACCAGGACAGTCTGAATTTACTTGCCAGTTTATCAGCTTGAATTTGCGAGAAGACAAAAGAAATCAGCAGAAGGACAGATGAGTTGTGAAGCACTACAGAACTAAAACTTTTAAAGGGAATTTTAAAGTGGCCAATTGCATTAAAAAGTAAAATATCTACATATACAACTACATACACCTTAAAAAGTGGAGATTCAAAGTGTGCATAAGAACAAAGCTAAACAATATATACCATTAGTTTAAAAGACAATAGAAATTGATATTTATTTACTAATCTTTACCCAAAAAAAAGACACAAAACTGACTTTTCCAATATAGCACCCTGTCTCTTTAACCCTACTAAAAGTTTGTTAAATACTGTTGATTTCATGTACAAATTAAATTTAAAAGATACAATATTCTATTTGAAGTTAAAAGAATCAAATTAATGGGAATTGTAAGAGCTAAAGTTCACTTTTTTCCCCTTTCTCAAGACTTAGCAGTATTTAATCTACACAACAGTTCTATGACACTGCCAAACAAATCAACTCCATTCAGAGCACCAACAAATCATTTGCTTGGCTCAGAAACATATGCGGTACTTACATTTTATGTAGTCTAGGATATTTCCGTGCAGGTAGACCCAAAACCATTTACATACCAGCCCATCACACACCCCAAGCAGGAAGGACCAACAACAGGCCATAAGAGATGTGCATGGACCACACAGGTTCACCTCAGCTTATCCACAAAAATGCAAAATGCTTAAGGCAAAAGTGTTCTCTAGCACTGATTCTGACCCTTGTGTGCACACACATCCACACACTCCCCTCCCCCTTTAGTTTCTGATAAGTTCACCGTAGGTTATCAGGTCTCTGATCACACTGCAGAAATCTCAGTATATCCACACTGGTTTAGGTGGTTGGGCCAAACTTTGATCATCAGTTTGCAAAGCTTAATTACTCCAATCACACTTACATTGTTGGCTGAGAAAAGATCTGAAATGTGTACTGGGTCCCACTTGCACAGTAGAAAAAAAATCAGTTGATTCTCTATTCATTAACCCACTATTAGAAAAGTCATACCAACCAGTACTTATCCTCACTGTTCTGCACTACGACCACTCCAGTCCTGTGGACTGTGGTGCTAAGCTTCAAAAGCTAGGCTGGATTGCTGCTTACTAACATGAGAAATTTTTACTCTCACTACCACTTAAAAAAAACAACAACCCTAGTATTTGGTGCTCAGCAGAAATGCTGCCAAGTTGAGTTTTCAAAACACTAACTTGTTGTTTGTGCCAATGTACCTTCAATAAAAACTGCTGCTGATTGCCACAGCTGGGTTACATATGATGAAAAAGGCGCAGGAATAATGATGTGCAAAACCACAGTATAAATAAGGCAGAAAGTAAAAAATGAGATATTTTAAAGGAAAGGAAGGGCAGAGACAGAAGTTGCATTTCTTAATCTCCTTTTACCATTCAAAATCTAATTCCATCCAAATATGTAGTTCTGCTTGTAACAGAAATCTGTAAATCAGCTCTTCGATGATAACAATAAAGTAATATGTAATATGTTAATACATAGGTAAATTTTGAAATTCATTTGAGAAAAGGCAATATTGGATAACATGAATGTCACGATCTGTAATCAACCCCCAATTTTCTTTACATTGAGGAGCTAGAGAATCTTTATTTGTAGAACTCTAAATACTCCAAACTGTAACCGTTCCTACCTTCAGTGACGCTGAATATAATCAGTGTTAAAACTCACACTGGTTTGATGCTCTAAATGTAAAATAATTTCCTGCTTGTCTGGTGTGGCAGAGTCCAAGTTACTGAGAATGAATCGATCTCATGATGAACTGTTGTACACGGTGCATCCATCCAGCTTTGCAAGTGCTGTAGAGTAATACAAAGTGTGGATAGAAATCAATCCATTTCATATGTAATCACACGTTTTTAAGCCAAGGAAGATTTTCTGCAAGACTGAGTGCACTTATATAGTTTTAAAGCGTTTTTTATGTTTCAACAGGACACCTAGCAGATGCCAAATTGACATTCCTCATGAAGGATGTTCTCTGCATACAGAGTATTATGAGCTGTTGTAGTGCAAGTTAATCACAGCTTCATCTCAATGGCCTGGACTGCCTTGTCTAAGGGGAAATGACCAAACCTTCCTGGAATTCCAACTCCTGACACATTTCCAAAGACAGAGTAAGCCACACACCTTGGCAGTGGCTTCTATTTTGTGCACCTTGGCAACAAAAATCTGGCCTTTGGTAATAAAGTAAAAAATAAAAATTATATTGATCTTCAAGATTTCATATTTCTACATTAATCAACTATCAATTCAGAAAAACCTATAATTTCCTTGAACATTATTCAACAATCTTTTGCTCTCACCTCAGCTGATTCAGACTTCTCTCAATCCAAGCTGTTCAATTCTCTTTGCTAACTCCATTATTTTAACTCATCATTCTTTTCTACTTTTTTAAACTCTTGTGGCACTTCTGAATTTGAATTACTGGGACTAGGTGTAATACAGCAAAGTTTAAAATTTAAAGCTGTTTTTGTAAAACTTGAAAAGAAAATGTATACGTAATTTTCCTTTAACAGTACATTTTATTTTTATCCCTTTTGCATGAATGCTTAAAATTTGAATGTATGTGTTCCTAAAGTAAAAAAAAAACAAACACCTGAGACTTAAGCACGTTTAACTTCTGCTATGTAAAATGTCAACTGCCATTTTTTCTACAGAAAAAAAAAAAGCCTGAGGTTTTTGTTTTTGTTTTTTTTTTAATTTACACAATTTGTCTTGTCATCTCTAATTTTTTTAGCAAAAAAAAGCAAAGCTTTTCAGTTTTAAAAGCAAACTAGGACACAGGTTAAAATTACGTTTGGATGCTGTCAAAATGTCACACGTGCAAATTCAAATATAAACCATACTTAGATTAGCAGTGAAAGTAGAGCAAATATGATACAGGTACCTTTAACTCTGCATACTGCTTTACAGAAATGATAGTTTCCCAACTAATAATTATTTTCTTGGCTATTTGATCACCTAAACAGCTGTATAAAAATTTTCAAGCCATTTGGAGAAATAGTTCTGGAATTCACCTGTTACCTACAGCCACACATGACATTAAGGAGGTTGCAACGGGAAAGTGGCACAAACCATGACAGCTTTTTCAGTGAGTTTTCTCTATGTAGTCACTGTCTTTACTGTAAATAAAAAAACATTATTTCAGACTGGGCATTTTCTCATCTCATTCACACATAACTGAAAACATTCCAAATGGAGTATCTAAATATGAGAACTTGAACCAAGCTCCTTTCAGCCCATCAAGTGATTGTTCAGCAAGATTTAAAGCTGCTCAGCACAATTCTGTGCTGTAGAATGGGAAAAAAAAACAACTTGTGAATGGAGACATTTGTAACAGTAGGTATCCAAACCCGAAATATTGTTTTCTATTACACAATCTCTAATCAATTAATTTACTGTAATAATTTCACAGGAAGAATCCAGTGTAATTCATCAAGGACTGATTCTGGGTTCTGATTGTCTCTATGTCAAAAAATACTCAAAGTTCCAAGTGTTTGACACCCAACTTACATAAGTGCCATAACAGTGTTCTTTTCATACCCCTACTCCCATTTCAAATGAATACACAGACACATCTTCATCTTGTAAGAACATTTTCATTCTCTATACACCTTTCTAAATGCTGAATATTGCAGACAGTGGTTTGAAAGCATGTACAATGCCTTTCATAGATTTTCATGAATCTTTTGAGAATGGAGATGTCTGGAAACAACCTCATTTTGTTCTTTTTTTCTTCCTTCTTTCCTCTTACAACTTTTTGAAATTTTTGTTGTTTTTTGTTTTTCTTCTCCCAGTTTGTTTACTCCAAAACATAGAATTCAAAATTATTTTTATTAAAAACAAAACTGTTATGACAATGTCAGTTTTATGATAATGCAAAGAACAGTTATGTAAGTATGTGTGTATCTTGGCCAACTAATGCATGTGCTGGACTGTATTATCCCACTTACTGTTTGTTCTGTCAATAGACTAACATATATCAAAACACTGAAGGACTGTGTCCATTTATCTGCCAAAGAAAATAATTTAAGCATAGTTCTCTGCCAAAACCATTTGTTAAACTCTAGATGATCTGTGTCTCTCTCTGTGCCACTTTACCAATAAGAATATGCTACACAGGACTATGAATGGCCAGCACTAAAACTACTGCTGTGGTTAGAGCTGAGACTTGGGCAGGACAGTGGGGCTGCAATAGAGGAGGAGAGCACAGGAAACAGAACTGTATCAGCACCCTGACTCACCCGTGACAAACCCACCTGGAGTAGTTTTAAGGTTTTACTGAAGCTGCCAGATGCAATTGCCAAAAAGGAAAAGAGACCTCAACGTTGGAATGTACACTTCCTGTGAAACAGAAGCGTGAAGCTGGTGTGCAGAAAGAAATACAAAAGAAACCACAATAGGAATTAGGGAAACATAACAGCATTTGTGGAATAAACTGCATACTTTTACACTGGGAGACTGTGAGAAGAAATCACAGAAATATATTGCTACCCAGACTAGCCAATGGAGATAAAGTACATCCTCACCATTTTCCCCCTATTCCCATATACGTATGTGATTTGGCATGAACTTCACTGAAGTCCAGGAATGAACTCAAAGACAGTCAGATTCTTAAATGCACTGTGCTTTACTCATTAAGTAAAACAAATGAACATTCATGACACTTTATGCATAGAAGAGAAATCCTTATAAGTTTATAGGAACTTATAAGTTAAAAAAAAACCCTTAATGACCTCTGCATAGGAACCTTTCTACTTTCATGGGAAAACTGTGTCACAAAAGATCCTGACTTTGTTGAGCTGCTTTAATGAAGTCTAAGCCCTTGGAACTTCTCCATTGTTCATACAACACCCAGGCTCATCCCTCTCTCCTGCAGCGGAGATTTAAAGCCAATGACACAAAGACCCCCGATTGCTTTAGAAATTCTACACTGTGTTTTTGTTTGCTAATTGTTTTACTCTGGAGTAAAACTCAGCTATTACTGTACCCCCTGAACAGTGTTAATTTTCAAGTTAGAGGCCTGTCTCATATTCCATTTATTAATTTAAAAAACCTGAGGAGATAAAATGATACGTATTTTAACTGTGGTTATGGTTAGCTGTTTTGAGAATGGAGCTACATTCTGAATTGAAAACTGAAAGCCAATTTATGTTGTTTTGTTGTTGTGCAGAGGTACAACCCCTGCCTATTCTGGAATATTGACATTTTCTATAAATTTGTCTTAGTATTTTTAACATCTCACCGATATTTGGATCCTACCTTGTATCAGTATGGACCATAAGCCACTGTTAGCAAATCCTGCCCTCCAGTCAACATCACACTTCCCCTCCTCAAAAAAATAAAAATACCAGCAAGAGGAGGCACATATAAACTTGCCTATGGAAACTCCCTTTACTCACATGTTTAACTTCCTGGAAGGTATTGCATAGGTGAGCTTTATCTCCTCATCATCCACACTTGCAGACGTTACATCCTGTGTGCCATGTCACAACACGTCTTGACTTTGACCCACATTTCTACTTTTAGATTTTGGCCAAGGTAGTACCAGAATAAATGCATATACAATTCAACTATATACATAAATAATAAACCCCCCAAAACTCATGTAAATGTCACAACACGACAGAACAGAAAAACTTGACTGGAACCTGAATCAACTACTCAGGAGGACGCTAAATTAATTATTTTGGTTGTCACAGAAATCATCGTATGTTTTGTGTTTTAACAAAATTATGGAGTGTTTCAGGAACTTGGCCTTCTGTTTTTTCCGTTTGTACAGCTTGATGCTTTATTTCAGATTTCATATCTAGGATTATTTCTGTTTCAGTTTTAAGATACTTGTAAAACCAATATGGTAATCTGCAACATGTTTAGTCTAATTTATAGCAGGGTAAAACACCTAGGTTAGAAGCAAAAAGTGAGCAGGAGAAAGGTACAGGACTAAGCACAACTTGTGAGGTAAATTATAAGCTATAATGCATCATTTTAATATCACAGAATCACTGAATCAATTAAGTTGGAAAAGATCTGTGAGATGAAGTCCAACCTATGACCTGATACCACCCCATCAACCAGACCATTGCACTGAGTGCCTTGTCCAGTCTCTCCTTAAACACCTCCAGGGATGGAGACTCCACCACCTCCCTGGGCAGCCCATTCCAATGTTTGATCACCCTTTCTGTGAAGAAATTCCTCCCACGTCCAACCTGAACCTCCCCTGGTGTAGCTTGCGACAATGAGAAGACTCAAATGTACAAATGCTCACACAAACCTTTTGGCTTGTACTGTCACCCTCTGGGTGAGATAACAAAACTGACCAAGAATTAGAAAAGGCATTTTTGCCTGCATCAGGCACCTTTTAAATACATTTGAATTACAGAGCCTACAGGGAAATACTTCTTCCTCTTGGACTTTGTAAGTTTGCATTGCTATAAAAACATAACACCTTGTCCTCCCCCAGCACTGAGAGACTGAAATGTATATACTTACCCCCCTTTCATTAAGTAAAGGTCTGTGGATGAAATGCAATGACATTGTCAGCTCTGAGCATTACTGTAGATCACTTTATTCATAAAGAGGAGTTTCCTTCTTACTAATTTTATCTCTGTTCCCTGCTTTTTGCTTGTTTCTGTATCCCCTGGCAACAGTGTCACAGTGAGCAGGAAGAGCAAAGGCTGAGCAGGGGGTGTCAAACCCCAGGAGCTCCCAGCCTTGGGCTGCTCCCAGCTACTGAGGTGACCCTCTGGTGCAGTGCCTGCTGACCTGGGGGAAAGCACTGTTGGAATGGAGGTCTGGCTGGCTTTGGAGTCTTCTGTTGTTAAATACAACCCCCCCATCTTCTCTCTCTGCTCCCAGACACAATGGAGTCTGTTACTGAAACATCAACCTGGAGTAAAGCAGGGGGTATCTTGGATTTTTTGAGAAATCAGAACCAAATCAAGGTCTGCACTATTTCAGAGGGACCAGATAAGAGATTTTTACCTTTAAGTCTTGTATTCAAGTCACACTGTAGATTTACTCTGGCTGTTCTATGATTCTCTCAGCTTTTTTCCCTGTGTACGAAGAAGGATCAAAAATAGAAGATGAAAATGGGGAACAAAAAGCAAACTAAATTGTTTGATTGGATTCAAAAGGCCACATAATTTATGTTTCTAAAATCAGTGTAAATATTTACATTCTCTTTTTGGTGAAATTGTTAGCTAGACTTCACAGACAACTACCACAGCATTTGCAATAGTAATTATGCTAAAATAATTATGAACTCAAACACTTAAAAATCTTGATCATACTTAATATGATCTTCCATAGAACTGTAAGATTTATATACATGGACGATTTTGTTATTTTCTGTAAATATTAATTAACGTAAAGAATGTTTTAACAACATTTCAGCAAGGTCATCTTATTGTTTTTACTTAAAAAAAACCCAACCCAAAACAGTCTTAAAAGTATATGCATTTCCTGAACACTGCAGCCACTGAATCTTTTTAAACCTTACTTACAAACAATTATTAACTTTTTTGTCTTTGATTTAGGTATATAAAGTGCCTTTTTCAACTTACATTTTAAAATTTAGTAATTTAGCTAAATTACAGTCTATATTCCCAGTCCTTACAGCTCTACTGTCAAACTCTGAGTAATAGTTGCTTACATTGATGAATCTCAGGAATACACAAGTATTTCAGCAGCAATCTCATCACAGCTGAACACAGTAACACTGACAGAGCCTCCTTACTGCTAATAAAGAATTTCTGGTTTATTTAATGTGTGCAAATCATATTAAACCTTTTTTAAATATGGTTCTCTAAGTATTTGTAAGAACCTTAAGTAAATTGTCTGTTCTACTGGAAGTTGCTTATTACTGGGAGCTTATTGGCCTAGTTTTGATTTCATATGGATGCTCTTTTAAAAACAATAATGATTCTGTCCTTATCACACGATTAAATGTTGCAAACTTTGTAGTTTAAAATACATATAGATGATCAGAAATTAAAGATGTCTTCTACTTTTCTCGTATATTATTCATAGAATCATAGAATCATTTAGATTGGAAAAGAGCTTTAAAATCACCAAGCCCAACTGTTAACCCAACACTGCCAAGTCAACCACTAAACTGTGTCCCTAAGTGGCACATCTACAGATCTTAAATGGGAATGCCCTTTTCAAGTCACAATTTAGAGAAAGCTCAGGCTAATGGAACGGTTAGAGAAGGCAGAATACTAGCAGTGAAAAGATCACTCTGCTCTGATCATCACAGAATCCTTAGAATACTTCATGTTCACAGAAAAAAATTCCTCCTGTGCTTCCGATTTCATATTTAAATTCCTCTGCTTTCTAATCTCTGCTAAATGAATGTAGTGATCACACCTATGGGGTCTTAATACAGTTTACCTCAGATTAGTCAAAATTATTCCGAACTTGCTGGAAGATTTGCACTGTAACTCTTAAAAAACGCTTCCATACCAGCAAAAAACAACAGGTCAGTTCTCTGCACAAGGAAACAAAACATCTCAAGACATTAAAATGTGCTTGTACAAAATTATCTTATAAAAAAACGCCATAAACATAGGAGGGGACAGCAGGTGGCAAAAAAGTGTCCAGATTACATAAAAAAACCCCCACAACAGCAGACTGATAAAAGTAAATACTTTTTTCCATTTGCAATGTATTTAAAATAGTTCAGACAAATTCTGTAGCTGCTGCTGGTACATAGGACAGGTAATGGAAGACAAACCAGCAAGCAGGAAAAACAAATCAGTCATGTAACACTAAGAACTCAGTAGCAGGTATCCTTCAACACATCAGACTAATCACTGCAAACTTCTTAAACTGCCAAAGCACCAAGACTTCTATGCATGCTGTTACACCACACGGTGAACCAGCACTTCTCTCTTCAACCACTGATCTTAGAACACAACAGGGCTCCCCCCTCACGTTAATTTTGGTGTTTTTTATTTCCCCCCCTGTCAACGAGGTTTCTCTTTATATCCAAGTCTTGTACATAACCCCCTATTTATTCAGTCTCCAGGTAAATGCTAACATTTTAAACAGCCAGGGCTCACAATAATCACACAGCATCTCAGGTTTGTTGTCATTTATTTCTGAGTTATTCTCAAGCAATGTTACAAAACATTTTAATGTCTTGATACGAAAATAAAATTTAAATAAAAATACATTCAACAATACATCATCATAATAAAAATTAAAACTTTCACAATCCTAACAGAACAGATTACTGAATAACATCACCTTTCTAGACTAATCAAAACAAAGGCAACTTTTATTATTAATCATCCTACTTGTACCTAATTAAATTCTAGAACATCTACTGAATTTTAAAACATTACGAGAAATCAAATCCTAATGTTCACAAATATTCAATGGCCTCTGTTTTTTATTTCAATATTCCAGTACCAAAGAAAAAAAAAGTGCATATTAAAAAAAACCAACAATGTTGCAAGAGTATACAACTCAATTTTTCATAAATTTGACTTGGAAAACAACAGGAAATGGCTCCAAGGAACAGACAATTTGCCACAGGGTTAATCCATATATGACAAAACCTAACTTTGACACTCAACCACATTCAACTTTGTTTAATGGCAGCTTTTGATTAATGGCAATTAATCTTTACCTTTACCTTGGCAAAACACATTTCTTGGCCTTACTGTATTCTCCCCCAATTTTAACAGTTGGCAAATAAAAGTCCCTTCAAACACATCAAATCTGTAAAAAAGGAAAAGGCAAAAACAGCTGAGGTGATTAAATGATTGTGATGTTGCAGACACTACTACTGAATCCTGGATATTCTAAAATAGTTTGCTATTAAACCAAATAGTCATTCTAACAGGTTACATTCATTTCAAAAGAGATTTCAATCCTGTTTTGCCACCTCGCTTCTATTACAGAAAGCCTCCCTACAACAGTATAATAAATGTATGGTAATTTAAACAGCTTACTGTTTCAAGCATTGTGGATTTCTATTCTAAGGTACATTTCTAATTAATCTGGCCAAATCATGATTGGAAAAACAAAGCAAAACCAAAAACTAAAAAAAAAAACACCCCAGCAAAACAACAAAAGACCCCACAGAAAATACTCAAAAAATAAAAGTACCACAAATAACTTTTATTAAAAATAATATTCCAAGGAGTACCATTGTATTTAATACTGATGAAGCAAAGTTGCCACAGTAATACCCTTGCTTCTTCCTGGTTATATACATATATGTTTTCTCAGCATAAACCTAACTTCTCAGATGAAGTAAGCAAAAATTAATCTTACTAAAGTCAGGAATGCCAGTTTAAAGTTGTGTTAAGTGGCAAATACAAATCCACATAACTAAAGATACAAAAATATTCACTGAAGCATTGCTTAAAGACAAAACAATGTTGATCATTCAACTGATCATAACAAGCAGATACTACAAAGTATCTAAAAATAATCTGGGGTAGTCCAGATATCTAAAGTGCTTTGAGTGATTATAATAGAGATTATTTATTAGATTTGTAGTCAAAAGTTGAGCTGGACGTAGTTATTACTTTTTATAAAAACAAGAAATATAATCATACACAGGATGATGTTAATTGATCAGTACTTAACCACAATCTGTTCACATTTAAATTTTTCTATCTGTAGGCAAACCTATTTAAAAAGAATGTTACTACCCTGCATTTCTTTTTAGATTAAGAAAAAATATGTACCTTAAAAAATGCTAAAGAAAATAGATAGTGGTCTAATGTCACTCCATATATTACTCACCCCAAATGTAAACAAGAGTTACAACTTAAGTTCCCTGATTTCTTCTTTAGTACTTAATAACATAACTAACACTGGTATCTGCTGTCCAGATTATTTGCAGCATATACTGCAAGATTTTGTAAAACTTCACCTGTAGATAAATCAAGTCCTGACAACACCTAATACAAGGAAAAAAAAAAAAAAATCAAATGTATCGAGTGTGAAGCTTCCGATCTTTTCCATGTCATGGTATCCTGGGATTTCTATTTCAAGATCCGTATCAGCAGGGCAGGCACTCATGGTAAACTCATGCAAGTTTGCAGTGTATGTATTGAGAGATGTAATCCAACCAACAAATGCAGTGTGGATTTTCTTCCATTAAAAAGCTTATTTGTTTAGAAAGTTCTTTCCAATAAGACAACAATGGCAAAACAACATTTAGATTTATTCACACCTGTTACTCAAAGAACCTGGAACTTCAAGTTCTTCAGCAAAATGAGAATAAACCTTAAAGACCAGATTTCCAAGAAGATATTTTTCTATTAAATATTAAATAGATTGTCAACACAACTAGCATTTACGTTCATTCTTAAATACTTTGCAAAAATGCTTATAATGAATTCAAAAAAACAAACAAAACCCAAAAACCCTCTAGAACATTTCCAGTTTCTTTTTTTTTTCATCCAAGTGTGCCACAGCTTGTTTTGGTTAGGAAACTTTTCCAACAATTGGATTTTCTCTGCAAAAAAAATGAAATATTATATATAAATATTTTTAAGGTTAACATTTTCTTTCTAGTTCTCATCATAAATTTTGGGTGCACTTCAGGTGTTAAGTTGCAAGGAAACAGTCATTGCACCTACTTAGAGGAATCTCAACAGGAACACAGATGAATGCCAGACCAGAACTTGTATCTTCTAACTGGTAAAAAGCTGCACTACTACAAATGATGTACCTTATTTTCTCCATGTCTGTGTTGTCTAACTCTATCTTCATTATCTCTACCTCAACAAGCCTAGCCTTGTTCTGTGATTTTTTTTTTTCCCAAAATACACATTTATCTATGTCAAAATTACACGAGATACTTACTCACTACCATATTTAGCACTAGATGATCTCTTCTTTTGGTATTTTTCATGTGATTCATTCAGCTTTTCTACTACATCTATTATCTGCTTCAGTGTATGAAAAGTTGCTACAGAGTCTTCGATGGTGAAGTTTGAATAATCATCTGGCTCTTTCCGTGGGCCTTGATAGACGGCGATACTTCCACAAGCCTCTATAAAAACGACCACAATCATCCCAATCAGAATTGCCACAATTAACAAACCCATCTAACTCTTACATAAATGGTAATTGCAAGTTACTCTGGCTTATACATAAAATGGAAGAAGACAAAAGCAGGAGACAGCATCAACTACGTGTATTTCCAGTTCTCTGGGTTATTCTCTGCTAGTTGTGTTCGCCACCTGGAGCATCCACCTCTCTCCTCTTCACATTAACAGAAGTCCAATGCTTTCTTGCAACTCAACCACGCTCAACAGAATTCACCACAAAGTCAGGAAAGGGACAGCAAAGACACAAGAACAACCTGCTAGAGTTGCAGTATCTCTGCTTAAACTATTAAAGGTATTACATATATGGAAATTCAATTAAACAATGTGCACAGCTCATATCTACTGTAAAGGAATGACAGAATAACGTCAGACACCAGTGCACTGAGAAGACAGGAATACAATCTCTTGCTCTTCTGTTATTTTCAGATAAATTATTAAGACAAAATGATGTTATAGGCCTAAAGAATTAGAGCTGAATAATATCAGTATAATTCTTCTGAATTATCATTTGAGTACCTTCCAGCTTCTGTAGTTTAGATCTGTTGATAGTGAAGAGTGAGTAAATTCTTTCTGTCTCTCTGTCTCCATCAATCTCAATTTGTGTATCAGCAGGAACATCTCTATAAAAGGTGAACAAAGAGACAGGTAGTCAAGATAAGTAATTCTTGAAAGCAAGTAAAAACTGATTCTTTTTCAATATACACAGCCTTTTAATATACTTATCACTCACACACAGGTTCACAAAACATAGTCTGTAATTTATGCAACCTATCCAGTTAAGGATAAATTTATTTTTAAAAAAGATCAAAGCATTTATTTGTTTTCAGAAATCAGCAGCTGACAGAAAGGTATTAAAGCATTACATAAGATGTTATTCATTTTTCTGACATACCTACAAAACACAAATGATTTATCAGAATCTACATCCAAGGTTATTTAGCTGATTTTCTTAAACACACTGTTTTAAAAAATGTGAGGTTCAACTGAAAAAGTGACTGCATAAAACAAGGTCATTGGGGAGAGAAGACTTCCAGGCTGAACTCTCTGCAACAAGGTACTTTAATTATTTCATATAGATGATCCTATTTCTGCATTCACCTTGGCATCTGAATTAAATCTACTATTCTGCAGAAGAAGAAATCAACCATTGGATATTTGTGATTTACATGCTGAACTGATTACCTTAATTTCATACAGTGGCTGACAAAGTAACAGACTTAGTGAAATCCAGTACTTTGTGCCTTACACTAAGGCATGTTATGTACTAAAAACTTGCTGAAGTAGATAGGGAAAGCCTTGCTTGCATGTTTTCAAGTCCTGAAGTGAATCACACATTTCCTACAGAACCCGTGCACTCTCCTTTGAGGAAGGAGCAACTTACGCGGTGCAGCGAGCGCAGCCCACGCTGTTCTCTATCGTGGCCTTGCAGCAGAGCCAGTTCCCGTTCAGGAAAGCAGACGGGTGGTAGAAGCTCAGCCTCTTCTGGTTGCACCTTGTTACCCGGCAAAGAGCCTCTATCCACTCACTTGCTTCCACACAGTTATTTGCTTGGATATAGAGTGGTTTTTCTCCATGAAGGACCTGAAACATCTTAGAAGAAACACATTATCCTGCTCAGTGAAAACATCCGCTTACTGAGCAACTTTGAACATGTCCAAAGAGATTTCAAAGCTCAGGCAATTCAACGTCAAATTGAGATAGAAAGCGAGACAAGGGAGAATTGACAGACATTTCACCTCTTTCAAATACACAGACCTACTTAGGAGAAAAACCCCACCCAAACAGTTCCCTGTGTTCCATCTACACCACCTCCTCATCCAAACAAGAATTCCTAAAAGAATTAGAACATGATGCATTTTCTGCCCTCTTCAGTTACGTATCTTTAAGTGTGATCCCAGACTTCATGAAGCATGACTTTCATCCTTCCTATCCTGAGAGCAACAGAAGACTCTCAGAAGTCTCTCCTTTTAAGCCATTCTCAGCCTTAGCTGTACTTTTATCAACTTTTATCACTGTCTCAGAATTCTGGATTAAAACAATAGAAATAACTGATATGTCACAGGACCAGAATGAGGCTGTGAGCACAGACAACTGTGTGAGTTGATGAGGGTACTGAAGGAAGTTCTCATTGAAAGGAATACATACATATCTAGTAGAACATAATGTAATTAAAAGTAATGTAATAAAGTCATGCAGTTTTAACCTTCATTCCAGAAATGTGGCAAGGAGGACAGAAGTCAGAATCAGTCAGAAAAGCTGGTGCAGATTTCCATATTTCCAGGTTAACAATGTACAGAGTACTTGGAGATACTGCACACAGCTTCTTATTCTTGATCCATTAAAAAGACTTTTTGCTGAAATGTTTGGTAATGGGGTTTCATTACCCCTATAAAGTAATTATAATCTTTTTTTATTTAAGGAACACATCAAGAATTACATATAAACTATCTTTTGACCCACATTTTTCTTGTTGAAGGAGCTCTCATCAAGTTTCTCCACTGCAAGGATGTTTTTGATTGGAATAGTGAAAATTGGTTCTTTATCTGTAAAAAATTGTAAACAGAGGAGTGAAGCAATGTGTAAGAACTGTTTTAGAACCTCAGTGCACTGACATTGCAGTTCAAGCTCTCAAAATATGCATTTTTATTACTGAGAAAATAGACATGAATCAGAGAGAAGCATTTATTAATCAAGGCAAAGGTAACTAAAATACATCATAGGTATTTTAGGAAAAGAAGAAGATGATGCCTTTTTAAAAGCACAAATTAGATGCACACACTTAGAAAACACTGAAAAATAAAACTATAAGTAAAATAAACACAATTACCTTGCTGTTTATGGTATGTGAATTCTCTGCTTGTTAAACAGAACCACCGCTTCTTGAAATTCTTTTTACCAATCCGAGTCCTTCCCTGAGCTCTTTTGTACATTTCTCTGTAAAGATACAATCAAATGAAATGCAATCATTACTCTTCTGAAGAGCTTTCAAAACCATTTATTGAGACAACACATTACTGTTCAGCAACGTAAAGATCTACTTCATTATGCATTTAAAAAAAAATATCTTCTGGTTGTTCAAAACAGATCCTCAAGATCACCTCCCAACACGGTGATCGTGTAGAGGGTTCCAAAAACTCCTGGAAAGGAGTCTGAAGAATATACAATTGAGACTTGTGTTTGTAGCAGTAAATCTGGAGGGGATATTTACTCATTCAGATCCAGAATTCCAAATTTTCCAAAAGGGAGTAAGGTGTATCCAACTACAAGATCCTCCCCTTCCTGCCACTTTCTTCATATGATTGTACTTGGCCTCACCTGGACCAGAAACTGAATATAAATTAAATGACACTGAACACAACTCAGTAGCAAGGGCAGACACATGCTGCATTCAGTGCACTTTAAGTGTACTCACTGCTAACTAATTTTTTGGTTTTCAGCAACAGCCATCAATTTATAACACCATAACTGAGTGTTGATCCACTTGAATTTCCTCCTTCATTTCTATCCAGTATCTTAATAAAAGACACACTTCTTTCTTGTTTGAAACTTGGATGCCTGTTTTACAGAAGAATCTTTACTTCCTATAAATCTACTTCTCAAATAAATTAAAATATTTTTTCCCCATGAATGTTGTTTGAATAATTTATCAGCTATTCTTGATCAACACCAAGAAAATGACAGTTTATTTCTCAGGATGACTTACTTTCACCTCAATATTAAGTGATAGAATGCTGTTGTAAAAATTAAGTAATTCAATTACAGAGTAATTTTTTATTCTACTTTAAATGTAGCTAGCTGGGCTTAAACAGCATGTAGAGTAATTCTAAATTAATACATTCTTCTAAAATACACTTTCACAATCCTCAATAAACCATCACAGAGCACACGCTGGACTGTGACAATAATGCAGTCAGTTTTTAATAGGTTTTAAGCTGCTTTTAATTACTTTTCCCCCCAGACAGTATTTAAAAGATGTGTTAGCAAAGTTTACAGCTGTTCTTTTAAACTAATTCTGCAAACTAATAAAGAATTATCTTAAATTACAGATATCAGAATTTCTGCACTCTATCAAACATTTTAATAAGCTTTAATCTGACGTTGGTATTAATGAAGAAACAGTAAAGTCACTTCTGTTACACGGTACAGATTCAAGATGTATTTACCCTTCCTTTAGATGCACTGGCTCGCTCAGACCACTGGGCTCTTTACTTTCGGTAGAGGAAACATCATCTAGGAACTTAAGGAAAAAAATACAGGGAATATATACTATTCAGAAACACATTAAAAACAAAAGCTGTTTTGAAAATATACACGAACAGTTTCTCCTTGAACAGAGCAATTACTTTATGCAACAGATGAAAATAGATTGCAGGGACTGGAACAAGGCAACAAGGGATGCCCATAAGCCACACAAGCTTTCTTTAATTAGTTCCTGAACAGCAGATTTAATAAAGTCTGTCTCAAAAAAAGTATACTTTATTTTTTAAACTAAATTAGCTTAGTTTGCTAAGTATAAAACTTTGACTGTGTTGACTTTGCTGTGTTGGTTTTTGGGGGTTTTTAAATCTGAAATGGACCACAACTTTTCTTTTGCTGTCTAGTAGAAAACTGAACAATAACACAACCTTCTAATAATGAAGACTGATCAAATACACCATAAAAAAACATATAGTTGAAAGGTACCTTTTTAACAGATTCAGTAAATTTTTCTTCTTGAAATGTTTTGAAAAACTCACACATAAACGTCTCCTTGAAACTTGACTGAAAGAAAACATATATTGACATAAATAAACTTTCACAGAATGTTCATCATGTCTATTAAATAAGAAAGAATTTTAGCAGCCTTACAAGTTTGCTTTTGGTCAAACTTCCCCAGCTCCCTAAAGTCTGGATGGCTTTTGATATAAGAGTTAATGTTCTAGAAGTCTGTGCATCCTAAAACAAAGAAACAAAATTCAGAAGTCACATTTTTTCACAATTTCAGGTAAAACAGATTTGAAAATTAAAATGTCAAAAAAATTACTATATTACACAATGTAGTAAATCTGACACATTTTCATTCCTTTCCTTTGCCCCAAGAGAAAAAATGCATATGAAGGATTATATAGTTTATAAACTACTGCACAGTGCTTAATATTTTACTCACTATCACTAGAATTCAATATTAGTACTTGGAAAAATATTTTTACCTATAAAATATCTCAAACCCCTCAAATCCTGTAATTATTACTACACATCTAACAAACTCCTGAATAATAAACATAATGAACCATTGCTTGACAAATGGTATAAATTTTCATAATACAAAATTAATCTAAAATTCTGTCTTTAAGGCTTTTACTTAATTTGTTTGTTAACTCACTGCTTGCATTTTAGTACAGGATTATAAACACAGCCCCCAAATGCAGCCCTGCTGTTCCCTTTCAAATGTTTAACTCTCAAGTGCTAAAATCCTTCAATTTTTTTTTTACTCAACAAACTGGATAATCAAAGGAATTAATTAGAGTAAGTATGTATTTTTTTCTTTGGAAAGCACAACACACATTAAGTAAATTAAATAAGCTAATAAAGATAACCTCGGAAGCAGATTTCATATACGTTCTGTTATTTCATGAGAAAAATACAGGGTTTTTAATCTCCATATTTCTATCTTTGACAATTTTTTGTTATTTGTATCTACTTGACAACTGAAAATGGAAAATTTGGCAACTGCAACTAGTGGAGTCCAGAATAAATACACCAACCAATTATTATTATCTACAACCTCTGCTTAAGACACAAACAGAAATAAACATAAAAGTGACTTCTGGATATTTAACTTCCTTGGTGGAAAGAACTGATGCAGTTGAGGCCTATAACTTAAAGAACCCTCAGTTATGTTGCTATTTTAACCAAGAAGCACATTTCTTAAAAAGGCACAGCATCTTTAGTATTAATAGCTCTGCCACATCATTTCAGAACACCCCAGAAAGACTGAAAAATCTGATGCTTAAAGAACTGCTAATGTCTTATTTCCTTTGAAAACTGAACCTAGAGATATTTAGTCATCTAATTTCCCACTCACACCCACTGAAAGTAACTGAGGCCTTCCCACATCAACAGATCTGACAGCGTGAATAAAACAGAACAAAGCTTCACGAAACTTACGGGATGGTGAGGTCGTAAATGAAAAGTATGAGGTGAGACTACGGCTACAGCAAAGAAACGGAGAAACACAAAGCTGCTCACTGCAGAATACTGTACATGAGGGTCATCTGCAGAGAAAAACCATGAAATGTAACATGCACTAAACTTAACAGGAAATAATGAAGACAGTTAACACAAAAATCCTTGAGAAGATAACATCAGAGGAGACATTTATATTTTAAAATAGAAGAGAAAAATCAATGAAGTGCATGAAATGGGAAAGGTGATCATGGTAAGAAATGTTCTACTTATAATGGAGGGTTTATTTCTCTGAGGAGTTCTGTTCCCATACAACTGGCTCACCAGCTCCACTGCTAGGAATGATGAGATGACTGCAAGCATTTACATCCACAGTGTTCATTAGGTATGGTTGTATGCTGGGAGCAGAGAAAAAACACTGCAGCAGTTGCCTCTAAACACTGGGGCTTACTGGATTTATTACCCTTGGAAAGCTACTCACACATCAACTCAAATACATTAATGCTGCATGACAAATAGTCCACGCATATGAACAAGTTTAATTCCAGTTCTGAGTTGCTTCAAAAAACCATAGTGTTATATAATTTTGACGATGTAAATGAGGATTTTTCATTTAATATTGTGAGAATATTTACACTTTTATATTGGGAAATACAGTGGGATTGCATTCTTACTCTAATGACCACTTGAATCTGATCTGGGAAGTTTGCTATTCTAAAAAGACTGTCTAAACCAGAGCAATTCACGGCTTCAGTATCAGTGACAAACATGAATCCAAGAAATGTTCCACATTATGAGAAGCATATTCTTCACCTGTAGCTTACTACATGACATTTCAGATTTTAATTGACTGAAGTGTAAGAGTATTTCAGACCTACCACATTATTCCTATATTAAAACTATTCTGAAAGAATAAAGCTGTTCTAATATTGGTCATATTTACAAACTCATTAAATACTTTTTTATTATCCCCCTCCTCAAAACTATCCAGAAGTAGTACAGCTATAGCAGTAGCAAAGCTAACTTTAGAGAAGTTATGGATGTGCTAGTCACAGTTAACAGAATGGTAGTTCATGTAAAGATGCAAACAGTGAATTTATTTTGAGGTGCACACCTTGCTTCTTTGGAAGCAATAAACAGAACAGCTCCGACAAATTTGACATATCTTTCAAATAAATCACTTCCTGTACTACTTGTGCTTTTCTTCTATTATCTCATACTTTGGTTGGTGACTTCTCATTTGCTGTTGTCTTGCTGTTTCTGACCTACTACGTTTTTGTATCAGAAAATACAAAATTCTTGCTGATTGACCACAAAGCTTCACTATAACTTAGAGAAAAACAAATGCCTGAGTAAGAAGTTCAGGGCACAGCTTTGGACAGGGCAAGAATTTTAACAATCCCCATATGGTAACCGCAGAAATAAAGTTTCACTCTGAACACCACTTTCAGAAGTTTTTAGAGAACACTTACTTGGAAATCTTTTGGCAGCCAGATGCCTCAAAGAATAAAAAACATCACACATTAGGGTAGGACAACTTATACTTGACTGCACTATTTCACGGAATACTTTGTCCACGTAATAGCGTAGATTGTCCTGCAAGTATGAAAAGAGGCATTTTTTTCAATCTGTGAACATACACATTTCTATGTTTGTTTTTTTCCCTGAACATAATCATAACAATTATTTTTTTTTCCAAACACTGCCTGACTATTCAATTCTGAATTTTAGTACAGGGCATATTTAAAAAGTCTCATAATATTTATATGGCATTACTAGTGTTAAAAGATAATTTAGTTCTATTCATTTACATTAAAGTATATAAGCACTGTCTGGCAATATAGAACTATATATCAATACCTGTTTTGTAATCTGACAACAAGGAAGGAGCACTTCCCATGTATACCAAATGAATATTAACTTTGTTGCAGCAACTATTGCCTTTAATGTTATCCTCTAATAACAGGTAAGCAGTAAGCAAAACTTAAATAAAAAATGCTGAAGCAGTTCTAATTAGGTACATCATAATCTAGACACTGAGCACAGAACATCAGGAATCAAAACACCCACAAAATTGGTAAGAAAGACTAATCTTTAGTTTCTCCACCCCATCCTGTTTTCCACTGGAGTTTTCCACTGCTGTGTTCATAATTATACAAGGATAAGAAAATACAGCTTTTTCTATGTTTACTCTGAAATCAGAGAATTATACTGCTACTGTAAGTTACTCACTTTCCATCACAAAGAGCCGCTTTTAAAATGCTTTTATTTCATATTTTGAGAAAATTTAAATTAGTAAAAATCAATGAGGAAACTCACCATGTTACTTTCTACATTATCCCCTTCTTTTAATTTGATGGGATCTATCTCACAGGGCTTAGGAGACTCACAGATCTGAAACAAACAAACAAAACTACAGGAGTTCAGCTTCTCAGACAGAAAGTATAGAAATGCACCTATTTAAAACCAAATTCTGTCCTAGGTTTAAGAAAACTCTAAATAGGGCCTAACTATCCACAGCAGCATGTAATGATCATCCTCACTTTTGTTTGTGTCTTTTTAATGATCAATTACATAAAGCATCACGTGGGCAAATTCTGCAATGTTTTGGAGGCTGGAACAACTGTCATTGACTGTTTATTTTGAAGCATTTGGAACATAAATAACAAAAAGCAGCTCCTCCCCCTAAACTTAACCCATTTATTGCTCAATTTAATTTTCCTCCAGAATTCCCTCACTTGAGTGATTCCTACCACAGACAGAGCTCTAAACAGAATGCCTATCAGAAACACAGGATACCCCTGAGGGCTGAGTGCCCTGAAAAAGTTTTGGTAGGATAACCTACCTCATCAATAACAGGCTTCAAAGTAACCTTCAGGTAGTGCTTCCCCACTATTTTCATCATTTCATCTACACATCGAGTTGCCAATGAGTTGCCTCTGAAGATTGTGTTTGCTTCTCTGTAAAGAAAAGAATTGATTTTACTTGAGCAGGGAAAAAATAAGTTCAGCTACAAAATTCAATTAATACTTTATCTTGCTATTACATAATATTTTTAAAAATATTTTTCATGTATTTCAGTCAGAAATTCCAGAATCTAGATACTGAGCTTGCAATGGCAGGAACAGAAAGAGAATAAACAAGAATGTTATTATAGCTATTACCAAAGCCAGAAATGTAAATAAAACCATAAGAAAAATCCTGATGTGTTAGACAATGGAAATCACAGTGCAGTTTGGAATGTGAGCAAGTACAATCAGAGAAAACTCCAAAATAATCAAAGTTGTACCTCACTAATACACGATTCCTCCTCCAGTAGTCATGGTGAAAAAAAAAAAATCTTAGAGATACAACACTGCTCCACTACACCAATAAACTCAGACACTTAAACCAAAACATATTTAATCCAGAGTTCTGCTTTTTACTCATTATAGTTGTTGAAGAAAACGGTGAGCCAGCTGTGCAAAGTGTATCTTTCTAATCTGAGGGATTTAGTTTAAGCTTTCTTTGTTACAGTTCAGTTACAATGGAATGTGTGTACTAAAATGCAGTTTAGAAAATTATTTTCTGTGAGTCACTTCCTTCTACAGAGTTAAGCTGTCTCACCTTATTTAAATCAAGAGTAAGCCAGCCTTGAAATGAACTGTCCTGTGCTGACAGAATCCCTTCCACACCTGGCCATGACCTGGCACCTCAGTGGCTACTACTCAGGTCTTCTTCATTTCTCCCCTAGCCACAGAACTGCAAATTCACAGCCCATACACCACTACTTGGGAAAACTCCTGTGCTTGCTACTTTCAAGGCACACGGGACACATTCCTAATTACAAGGAATTTTTGCAGAAAAACAGTAGCCCTCATTGAAGTCACATATTAAAGGAAACAGGAAAGATTCTTAGCAATATAAAAAATGTTCCATTTAATTAGTTCCATTTAAGTTTGTAAGTTCCAATCCAACGACCAGTAAAATTTGAAGAGTGGCTAAATTAAGACATTTTAAAATAAAAACTATATGCTCTTAAACAAAATTTTACCGAATTGCACATAACCATTAAGTCTGACTCCCAACTTCAAAGTGATTTTAATGGATGTTTTTATAAAGTAGCATTAAAAGACGGATGTGTTTAGTCAGTTTTACATAGTGAAAGAAATCAACACACTTACTTATTCATGTTGTGTCATGAAGCCCTTAGAAGAAAAATTTTAGAAGGCATGAAATCAATAAACATGAAATACATACTGGGTGTCCTTCAGATCCAGTTCTGCCACTGCAGCAACAAATGGAACCAGCTTATGGTGGTGTAGCAACAGTCGTACAAGGGGTAGAACAGCATCGTACTTGTCTCGACAAACTTCACTCAGGATGTAGGCAGCAGATGCAGAAATGGGCTGTGAGAAAGCAGAACATGAAATCATGAGTGAAGCAGTTAAATATTTTTGTGTATTTGACAAAGAACAGATCAGATCTAACATGACTATGGATATAGTTTCTTAACAGAAAGTTTCAACATTTGCTGTATAACATGGCAATTAAAAGCTTCCGTTCTACAGAGTTACTTAATTGAAAATTGATATTATCTACTCTATAATTGACATTTAAGAATGGAATTCAGCAGGTACTCATCCTTCTCATTCTCCCTAAAGGGTCAGAGTATGGCTTTGTCCCAAATAAAAGTAAGAGGCAGGAAGCAATTGCTTTACTATAATGTCATGTATCTTTATAGGACTTTTAAAACTATAATCAGGGGACATTAAAAGTTCCCACACTTGTAAAGTGTCTGTCGCCACTGTGCAGTTGGGAGTTTCAATACAAAACCTAAATTATTTCATTTAAGTAGAAAAGACAGCTGCTGACTGCCACTGCCTACATACTCAGCTATTCCTGAATTCCAGAGAAGCAGTATTTGAATACGGGCCAGCAAAAACTTCAGTCACATCTGCCTCCTCTTTATCTTTCTTCTCCTCTGCCAGTATTTCACAAACATTGAAGTGATGAAAAGCTATAAAAGACCTAAGAACATCAAGCCTGGTTACTATAATTTGATTCTTGTCCCAATGTTACGCAAACCATCTACCACAGTTCCCTCTTTGTCACCGTGTCCATGTGGAGAAATCCAGTCACGCTGATTAACGTGCTAGGGAAGGCAGAAGCAATTCAGAAGTAGAATTAGAAACCAATTCTGAAGCAGACCATTTTTTTTAATTATCTGCCTCTTCAGTGCCAATAATGGATCAATGTCCCTTGAAAATCTCTAAATCCAGGAAGCCAATAGCAGCCAGTGGAAAAATACAACATTGAAAAGAGCAACTAACAAAAGTATTTTATCTCCTCCAGTCACATAGCACAGGTTATTTCACTGTCTCTGCCAGTTCTTCTAAAATAAGAAGAAAATCCTGGTACTTTGCAGAAGTTCCTTCTGGGAACTTCTGCATCTCATCTGGGTGTGACAAAAGTAATTACCTCAAAGGAACAAAACCAATTATCTAGATACAAGTAATTCATACTGTCTCACACGGGACTACGCAATTCATTTTAAGTTTTCATTTTAAAGAAATTTTCAAAAAAGTACCTGAACATCTGAAGATTTTAGCAGCAAGTTCCTCAGGGAAGTGTAGTATTCAGATGGAAGTACACAGTCTTCAGTGTAACAGATATTTAATCTAAGTGATCCCAAATCATCAGTTTTAGAAGACTTGTTTCCATTTTCTTTGGGTTGAAGTAAGTACCTGTAAGCAACAGGGTAATTCTAAAATATTAGATTTCCATTTAATTCATTTGACTAATTCTACAATAAAGTAAAGTATAACAATTATTTTAGTATACATACACTAAGTCTGAAAACTGGCTAAAAAATGCCAGTGCCTCAACCTTGAGACACAAAAGAAAGAAATGAGCAGCACTTAATACATCTTTAGCACATAATGAAACATATTTATTTTCTCCTATCTTTCCAAACAGGAAAATAGGGTATACTTTTTTTAGGCTACCTGGAATAGCAGGAATAGTTTGAAATTACACTGGACATCTCATTTCACATCTAAGTTAAATTTAGGGTGTTGGACACTGCAGATGAAACAGCAAGGGTGAAGAATTTAAATGGTCTAGTGTGAAACCAGTAAAAATACATAATATTAGCAGGCTGCATTCTTGAGAAATGGGATAAAGGAAAAAAGTGGGTGTTTTTCTGCTCTTATACAAAACACACTAAACAATTCTTCTCTGGCTTTTGCTGTAGTTCCACTATGTTCCAACAGGAGGTGCAGCCCTACAAAAATTTTAACAGCTTTTAAGTAGTGTCACAGTACAGTTTCAACATTCACCCCAACAAACTGAAATCCTGTCTTCAAATATTCTTTTACAATCATGTATATTTTTGCTTCTACAAGCCAGAGATCAGACTTCTTTTTTTTCATAATCAGATGGAGTGCCCATGGAGGCTTTCTAATATAAAGTAAAACTGATTTATCAGGAGAACCTCTACTTAACAGCATGACTCTTAGGCTTATCTTCCCAATATTTAGTAGTAGTGCTAATGCTTTATGTGCTGTACTTCAGTCACATTTAAAAACATATTATGCAAATTAGTAAGAGTATAAAAAATCAGTTATTTTTAATCACAGACTGTTTTTGATAAGCAGATCATAATTGAATATGGGGATGTTCAATGTAAGGTATTCCTATAAAGCATATTAGCAGACCCAAACCACTCTATTTACCAATCCTTCAAGTGAACTAGATGTGAGTCAGGTCAATCCAAAAAGCTACACAAACACAATACACTGGTAATGAGCCCATGCTGATTAATCTCTCTCTTAGCAGGTTGTTAACAGAGGCATGTCATTATGTTAATATGGTCGTACAGCTGTTGATCAGAGCACTGGCAGAACAAGTCTGTGTCTGCAACACACTGTGTAAAAACAAGAAACTACCAACACAAACATTTATTATGTTTAGGATCACAGCCAAACACTAAGAGTCCGAGTTTAACTTTGACACATCCAAAACACTTGGGGCCTGAGGTGGGTACATGGAGCACAGCCAAGACCTGTGTTACATTTAATTCCTATTTATCCACTTCCCTCCTATGCATTTTCTATGTGTGCACACAAGGGCTTCCTCCATGCTTTTTTCTGGAGTGAAAGGTTCACTAAAAGCAGAATATTCTACACACTTTGAGGCACTCAAATCTCTTACACTCATCATTTCCTGCTGCTGAGCACTAGGGTTAGAGATGGGTTCCTGCTTGCAAGAACGTCAGAAAGGAGGTTGCTGCTATGTTACAAGCTGAAGTCCTTTCCTGAATTCCCTTCATACCTTACCCTTCCAGCTTCTGTGCCTGCTCCCCCGAAATGACGTTGGGTCGGTTCCAGAAGGTACTTCCAGAACCTCCCCAAGGAAGAAAAAAAGCCATACTTAAAGACTAAATAAACTCTTCATCAGTCATTCTGGAAGTCCAACTTAGAAATTTAATTATAAGTGATGCAATTCTGAGAAACTCCCGGTTTGCTGGTTAGGCTGAAAAATATGCACATCCCACAAGCAGACTGAAAGATACACTCAGTGTTCCCCCTCTGCACCTGCCCCTCAAACACACCAACTATTCTGTGACCTTGGGCAGATGGGGGGGAGAAGAGCAAAATGTACCCTCTGGCAAGGTTAATTTATTGAGCAGGGAATCTCTAAAAACATGTTTTACCCTGACTACAACAGGAAGACATAGTTTAATGAATAGGTAGAATAAAGCATATCCTTTGCAAGGGAAAACGCGCAAGACAAGCAAATCCACTTCTGAACTACCATTTCTCACCATGCTTGAAAGGAATCATTTCTTAACACCTTCACAGGAACTTTAATTTCTCCTAGAAAGACGTCTTGTACCAGATTCCCATTATTCCACAGGTCAACCCTGAAAATAAGAACATTGTTTGATTTTTTTCCCCCCAGCGAGAAATAAGTTAACAATAACTGCCTTACAGCACTAATCCACACGCATGCAGGCAGCAAATGTTAGAAATCTCACTCCATTCTAAATAAATCAAGAAGAATCAAACAAGTGGCTTTTATTAACCCATAAAGAACAGATAAAGAAACAAACAGTGAAAGTTAGACTTGCAGACCTTGCATCAGTCAATAAAAGTGATATTGGCAATATGTATGGGTTCTGAGAAGCCTCCACCCCCAAAACTGTGCACATTTCTTCTGAGGTAATTCAAGTGAACTTTTTAGCCATATATTTACATCTCTGTCTAACTGCTAGAATCTGGCACACTGCAATGCCACACCAACACATGCGCTTGTTTTTCCAAGCAGCAGCTCATATGCTTACAACCTCAAAAGGAACCAGACTCCAGACATGCACCTTGGGTTTGTTCTATTACTTCTTACCTCTCTGACATTTCTGACAGACAGCAGTTGTTAAGAACAAAAAAAAAACAAAAACAAAAGACAACTAGATTTGTTGGGGCATGACTAATTTTTCTAAATATATTTATATCTATAAAGAAAGATACATTTCTAATTAATGACGCTAATAGTTAAAAATGCACATATCAAGATAGTTCTATAATGGCTATTAAAATTAACTGCTAAATTCTCCTGATACCCATTAGGTAAACATGCTAGCCTTGAAGACTTTCTGTCATTCAGCAGATTTGGTGCATGTATGTGCAGGAACACAATAAAAATGAGTATGGGGCTCTCAGCTGTTCTGACTACATCAAATAAATACAGACAGACCTGCTCTGAGGGTAAAGGAGCAGAAAAGGGGACCACACTTTGAGTATTTGCATTTGCAAGGAAAAGATGAAACACGAATGTTCCTCTAAAAAGCTATGTGAAATTGTAAGAAGGTCAAAGAAGAGGCTGTTCCTTGAAACTACATACTGGGATCAGGTCTGTGAAGGATATGCTAATATCCTTCAGTACAAGTTCTATCACCAGTATTCTGCCCAAACTAATATAAATTGACAGGAGGTCCTCAACCTCATGACTCACAGGCACAGGAAACAAGTTTAGGCTGCTAGATACACTCTACCACTATTTACTTCAAAACAAAACTCACTTTCAGTAAGAAATATAATTTAAAAAAAAAGACAGATTTTCTATGTCAGAATGATTTTTCTACAAGTCTGATCAGTAATTCTCTGGAGCTACTCTAAGATAAAACATATTTATTGTCTTGATGATAAAATACTATGATTTTTTAATGATTCTATGAAATCACTTTCTAATCCACATAACTTACCTGACTTCTAGTTTCTCAATATCTTCTTCTTCCACCTGAAACTGTGACTTTTTGGTGTAACTGCTGGACCTGGTTACCTGCAAGTAAATTCCTCCTATTAACACACTTTTTACTGCTGTATTATAAATGTCAAAAATCAAGGAAGACCCTGCCTCTAACACAGATAAATAATTACTGTTCCTTCTAAAAAGGAGAAAGGTCTATTGACCAAACTGCCTTTTGCCAGAAAGCAGGTGTAAAAACACAAGTAGTATGACATGACACGGGCAAAAATTTCTTTGGTTTTAGCATAAGCCCCAAGAAAGCATTAAAGTTAGTTCTGAAAGGTTTAAAGAAACAACAAATAAGAAGTCCACTCTTCTTGCCCTAGTTATAACACACTGACTGCATTCTCAATTTAATTCCAATAAATCATAAGTCATAAAGTTATCAGAGTGGTTTGGATCACATTTTTATCCTAATACCTTACTTCCTAAGAAATGACACTCTATCTTGAGCAGGTAACTGAGACACCATATGTTAATACTCTATACAAAATACAGTAAATTATAATACATTTGAGGCACATGTAACAGTTGTACTCCTTCCAGCTCTCAGTATAGCATGCTTAAATGAAAATACAGTTATTACCACCAAGACAAATCACATGAAAATTTAAACTCATAATTTATTGTAGGATAACTTCTATAAAATTAAATCAACTCCTAAATAATGACAATGTTAACTTTTTTTAAAATAAGATAAAAGTTTTTTGGCTATAATCACTACATTACTTTATTAAAGACATAAGATGTTCGGATTTTTTAACTCAATCTTCTTGAAAATATTTAACTAGAATTCCACAGGATAAATTAAAGCTGTCTCAGAACTACTCATGGCAACAGATGGCAACAGGTAATTCAAGATAACAAATTACCTTCACACATGTGCTTGTGAGGAAGTAATTTTTCACAGAGCAATTGAAGGGCCATGCTATTGTCTGGCAGACAGAAATTTAAGTATGTCATGCCCTTATATTTGAGAGGCCAGTAAAAGCACTTCACTGAGGAGGGCTTTCTGTGTTAGGTACTGTCATGCAGCTTGCTTAAAAATATTTGAGGGATTGCATAAAATAGATAGACAGGCAGAACACCACACAAAAAGTTACCTCAAAATAAAATGTTTCGTTAAACTGCGGATTGCTTGTTTTCTTCTTTACTTTGGTCTTCTTTTGGTCATTCCTGTTCCAATATGGTAAAATTTTTACCATAGACAACTTAAACACACAATTATAAAGACATTCTATTGTCAAGAAGGACCCATTCATTTAAGTTAGAACATTTTTTGTTATTTTTAGAAATAGAGGAAAATCTTAAAATATAATTAATTCACAATATAGTTTGAAGAGCTAAAATTTTAAATACTGTATCTAGTTAATTATGCATCTATCCAGCTCAGAGTTTGTATTTAATTTCACAAACAAGTAAAACTTACACACATCAATTAAAATATACCAACAATTTCTAGTGCATTTAAAATTTAAATTTCTTTACCACTGCCTGCAGTTTACAAGCTTTTCCTCATCTTGTTCAACTGCAATTTCTGTTTTTCCCACCCTCTTCTGTTGGGGAAATACCCACTACTTCTTTACAGATAAAGGCCTACACCCAAGACTGAAGGTTTTCTTTGAAAGCAATCACTGCCAGTGTTAGATACTGAGCAGTACAGGGTCAAACAAAACAACTGCTCCCCACTTCCTTGTGTGTTGGTTTTGTTTTTTTTAATTTTACAAGGTTTATAAAAGAATACAGGGGTTTTTTATTTAGCAAAGGCCCGTGATAGTATAAAAAGGCTTTTTAAAAGAAACACAAATATAAAATGTGGGGGAAAAACAGATAAGGGAGAAGAAATGTATCAACTACCTGTTTTCAGGCACTGGCCATATAAATATTCCAGTCATGGTACATGAGTCACACATGCACGAGACTGGAAAATCTTAACCAGGAATTTCTGTCAGATTTGCACATATATTCCCATACCAACAGGCCAAATATTTTGTGGGACCAACATTCTCCCACTTCCATCCATATCACAGGACTCAAACAACAATATATGTCAATTTGCCTTCTCTGGCAATGAGCCTCAGGCTTCCCCTAAGGATAATGGCCAAATCTCCCCAGTCCTCTCAAGAAAAACCCAACCAACCAAACCAAACCAAAAGACCCTATCAAAAAGAACTCCAAGTCAAACCTAAAAAATGTGATCATGTATTACCAAGGAAGAAAAAAAGCCCCATGGAGGGCTTACTCAGGGGCAACCCTTCCACAGTCTTTAAAACAACCAAGTTGCCTGTAAGACATTCTGGTGTTATGCTCACACAATGGCAACTCCTCAGCACTGGAGAGGGGAGAGGGACTTAAGCTTCATGTTGCAAGAAAAGAAGCAACTGAAACTTAGCTTGTTTATAGGGCAGGAACTTCCAGATAGTGAATGTGTGGGATGTGGGATTTTTCTTAAATGAAAAACCCCAACACTTATTCAGGATTACTGATCCAAAACAAGGAAACATTTAAACTCTGGGGCCTTTGAATGTAGTGTCCTCTTTCTTCCCCCCAGCTGCTAAATATTTGCTAGAAAGAAACTCACACATTAAGAAAAACAAGGAAGAGAGGAAGGTAAGCAATTAACTGTGTCATCCCATACAGGAATTTTACAAAAATTAACAGGAAGTACAGTGCAGAAATCAAGAAATCTAAGAAAGAACTGAGTGATAAGTGGTTCTTGACTAGTGCAGGCCAATCAGACAGAGCAAACACCATCCCAGCCTTGAGATTATGGTGGGGAATGCGAAAGAACAGTATCGATGGAAGGTGTGATGTACGCATGAAAGGATTTTAAGATTTCTCTGTTTTAAAGATTTTGCTCAAAACCTATGACCTTCTTTAGCAATTCAAAATCACAGCATTTTAGATTTATTAATTCTACACTAAAATGTTACCTGGAAGGCCCCACAAGAGAGACTGTTGCATAAGGGTCACAGTTCTGTCCGTTTATAAGAGGCAAACCATGGCACTCCTTTATGCTACAAGGAAAAGGCAAACAATAGATCAGTGAAGCAATATATTTGGCTTAAAAAAATAAGACCCAAACAACCCTTTCTTTTTAAACTTTTTTTAAGTCCTGCCTTTTTACACACTGATATATACATTGATCCAACATGATGTATGTACCTGAAGTAGATCGTAACTACAGCTCTCTGGATGGTAATTCAAAGTAATATTCAAGTGTATAGTCAAACTTAGGGGGTTCTGTGAGACCAAAAGTCTTGGAACTGCTTTGACAAAAGACATTCCAGTATCACACGTGCATGACAAAATCCTAAGTAAAATGAACTGCTATATTAAGAGAAATTGCAGACTTCATTAACTCTTAAATTTGATTTCTCAAGGCCCACGAGAAGCTATCTGGCCTCATCCAACGGCAGCAACTACATCTGGAAGGCATTAAAATGGATTCAAATATTTTGTTTTGGACAAACTACATTCTGAGTTATGCTGAGAAATGCAACGTCATACCCTGAAATATTATTTAAAATTAAGCATCCAAAACTATCAGCTTATAGTTCTAGCTCTACCTTTGAAATAGTGCTTAAGGTTTATTTTCAAATTCTTTTCACAATAGCCCATGTTCAGAGTTAAATGGCCCTTTTAAAAATAGAGTTTTCTTCCATAATTCATACAGTAAGTGGTAAGGTGGTATTTAACAGGTACACAGGCACACTGTTCACCACTCTTGATGGTTGGTAACTGATGCTCATGGGGAGAGAAACACCTTTTCCGGACCTTTTCTGAAGACTTGCAACCTTTTTGAATCACCACAGCAGCAACACAGAACTGTGACAGCAAGCTGCCTAACCTTCAGATGCTGCCCACATATGAGCATTAACTAAAAACAGCTGGAACAACAAAAGCAAAGCAAAAGAGGTAAACTCATAGCAGAAACCAGACTTCGAGCAAAATGATGCTCTAATGTAACCATGTACACTGTAGCACTAATTTATTAAGTCTGGAAACATTCAGCAGATTACAAAATTTCCTAAACAAAAAACAAAGGAGATCTGAATCTTATATTCCTGCTCTCTTTTAAATAATCTATTTTTTAAAAAACGTATTTCAAGAATTTAACTAAATTAATGAAAGTAAGTTTCAGTTGTCATAATTTGCCAGTTTGAATAAAATCCAAAACCTAGGTAACTTAAAGAGAAAACAAACTTCTCTAAGTTCATATAAACAATTAAGTACGTGTTCCAATGCTATAATGTGGGATCTACTTGTGCAGATCAAGTTAAAGTCACATAGCAGCAACAGTAGCTGCACACACTGTTAAGTAAATGATTTCTGTACTGTAATGGTGCTGAAAGAGTAACAGGAGCTGCAAACTCAAACTCAAGTGGGGAAACAACAGACACTAACACTCCTGTGCTGACTCAAAACTCCACCCTCTTTGGAGTATGCACGATTATAAAACAGATGGTATTTTCCCCCCAAAAGTCCCTTTGTCTTAGCCAGTTCAGGGAACATTTAGTGCTGAACCACTGCACAATCATTTGTTATTTTTCTTCCAGTTATCAAGCACGTGGCCTTCAGCATTTCAATAATTTTTGAATCACAATGAACCCTACAGTGATTTCAAACCCACCATTTAAAAGGGTTCTTGAAACATCCAATTGTTTCATAAGCGTTAATTGATTCCTCCTCCAACACACATGAGGCACAGAAGAGTGGCGACAAAATTAAACTGTCTAGACTTTTCAGTCATTTGGGGGATCTGATCTGAGGCAGCTAGGACTTGATTCTTTCAGACTAATGGGCATTCTGTAGCACTGAACAGACTGTTTCACAGCTCCTCGGGCTTTTCCTTTGAGGTGAGAGCAACTGAGTGTGCCTGTAAATGAGCCTCAACTTGAATCTCATAGGGAATTCATAGCAGATGGATCAGTCAAACTTATCTGAAGAGAACTGAACTGTTTTAACAAGAACAACACTATTTTTCTCCTTACAGTCTGTCTCATGTTCACCAAGCTCCTGGGTTTCTCTAGCAAACAGATGTAAGTCTGTTGGACTTTTGGTTACAGGTTGTTCTGTTCTCCCCGGGTCTTCTTACAGCTTGACCACAACATACGCAAACTGAAGAAAAGCTTGTTTGTGATTTCTTGCAAGTTGAAAAACATTGTACTGACAACAACACAGCCTTGCAGCAGAACCAGAATCTCTGGATTCATCATAAGGATCTGTCACTTTGAACTGATTTCATGCTCCAGTCAGTCTCCCTGTGTGGGCAGCTCTGGCATTCCCTTTTCACCTCCTGCACAAGTCCCAGTTCTGCTGCCAGCAAGTGTGGTCTACCCAGCCTAGACAGCCTATCCTGGGCCAACATCTCCCCTGACCATCAACTCCTAATATTCACAAATGTTTCTCTTTCACACCTATCAGGCTCAAGAATTTGTTCCTGATCTATCTCACCTCCTCCCCTTCCATCTCTCACTCCAAGCTAGCCCGTCATACCCATCCCTTCACTCCAGGTCCTGCCTGGAGTCTGCTGCAGATGCAGTATCTGAGAGCACAGCTGAGTCAACTGAGCTGAACTGACCTGGTGTTTCTGCTTACCAACCTTACACAAAGCTGTTTAGGTTTTGAGCCAGCTGTCACTTTGGCAAACTGAGTTAACCTGATCATGTAGGAGCCCTCACAAGCTCCAAAGGCAGCACAAGGCAAGTAGCCAATAAGGGCAGGAAGCCATTAAATCAACTCAGCACCACCAAACCGGATTGTTACTCCCTCGGGACTGAGTACACGAGATTGAATCATTACAGATACTTTCCATCTGCTAAACAAACAGCCTCCAGTAAACATGTTTAAAAATTCTGAAGATGTTTTAAGTGGCTCAATTAGAGTAGATTTAACAGTATGGCAAAGTGCAACCTCACTAAGTTTTCCAGCTAGCAAATTCCACCAGAATTCTGCCTTTCCTCACAGAATCAGTGCTTAGAACTGATGCCTCCTTAAACAGGAAAACAACCATCAAGAAATCCCATCAAAGGCAACAACAAAATGTCAAACACTTCGACCAACCAAAAAAACAAGTAACAGTAAATATATAATCCCATTCTGACAACCATAATAAAAACATTTTTAACACATGGTAAATATTTCAGCTTTGAAAAATCATTTCATCTACCTAGGCTGGTACAAGCAATTTTCATTCAAAAGGCATAAATGCATAGAGTTTGAAGAAGTAGACAGGAACTTAGAAGCATTCTATTTTATATTTCAAAGTACTGTAACTTTATGTAAAGTCTAGGAAACAGCTAACAGAAGGACTTTTGTTCTTTTCTCAAACTACGGATCAGTTCCAGTACAGTGTAAGATATGCTTCAATTTCCATTAATTCTTGCCTTACGTCTCAGTAGTTTGTTGTGCAAGAGGAGTTTCATACAGGAAATGAGAGCCTTTCAGATACAACTGGCATACATTCAGCTCATAAGATGAAAATAAGTCCTTAAAAAGACACAGCCCATAGTAAACTTCCTCAATGATTGAGGGACTCTTAACTCCATCATTCAAATCAACTGAAGTTCTCCAAGGGCAAAAACTCACTAACTGCAACCATTAGGATATGTACGCTTCAAAAAAAATTGTTAGGTTCCCTAGAACAACTTCATACGAGCAGATGAAGCATAAACTGTAACAAACTGACAGGTCAATTTAAGATAGCATAGTGTATAACTGATTTAGAAAAGTGCGTGCAAAGAAGTGAAAATCTAGTTGTAATAAACCATTTCTGGGCTATCAAATATTCACACTGTAAACACAGGAAACCTTCTCTCAGAGCTGAAGTGCTGCTAAACACAGAGAAGGCAAGTACTACCATCCAACTGCCTAATTTGGCAAGAAACTGTTTGAGTATCATCTATTTCAGCAGCAGCAAATGTGCAAACAATGGTCACGCAAACTTGTTTTTACAGACTCCCAGAACAAATACCTGCAAACGTATATTTCTGAAATGTGTTACTATACATGCCATTGTGGTTTTGAAAAAAAGAGCCCACACTGAGTCAGCAGGTAATCTACTGCACTATCTTTTCCCCCTCCTCATTCACACATTAGAAAAGGAAAAACAAGATTTTAATTCACAGTCTCTGATCTTTATCTGTATGGAACTTAACAGCAAGTTTGCAATTAATACAAAAATTATGTGTAGAATCAGGGTTTAGCCCATCTAAGTGAGTCCTTCAACCAAAGGAAGATTAACTATGCTTGCATGTCAAAAAAGTGACTGGAATTAAGTTTTCAAATCAATCCTCATCATAAAACCCGTCTAGAAGACCAGCAAAAAAGGCTTCTACCTCTTTAAACTGTGTTTACAGATTCAAAACAACAGGAATCCATCCCCTAGTCAGCTTCGGTTCTGCCACAAACAAAAAGGTGACAGGACTCCAGGTAATGCTCAGAATCACAGCCCTTGAATTACTTGCTGTTGTGTGTGTGCTGAACATGATCTTTAATCCCCCGTTATGAAAGCTGAAGCTATAATTTTTCACCTGAACTTCTGGACTCTCAGGGAACACACGGTGGAAATCCATTAGCAACTTACCTATGCACAGAAGCCAGCACAAGTATCTAGAATTCTCTTATCCTACAAAGAAATTAACTGGTGAAGGTTCAAAAGTTTCCCATTCTCACTACACTGAGACACTACTAATTTGGATATGAAGTAAGACACCCACAATTTTTTTTTCTTTCTTTAGCCAATACTTTTGCAGTTTAGGACAGATAAAGAAAAGTCAAGGACAGAAATATACATATGTGCCCACTCCTTGTCTTTCTTTTACTCTATCCCAGCTCTGCTACTTCCTATCTTTCAGCTTTGTTATAGGAGTTACTAATCCAGTGTCTTGTCAGGGCCTGGTAACTAGTGAAAGATAGCAATAAGTGCATCACTTACTAATTATTATGGGAAATTTACAAAATAAACAGATTTTTAAAGAGTTTAAATTTTTTTATTTAATAATCCCACATGTGTTTTCTGTAAGTTCCTCATGCTTTGAGATCGAATGGTCTCAAAAATGCCCTCACATCCATTTCTATAATACTATATTCAGTGAGAGATTTATTTCTCATATTCTCACATGTACATCCAAAATATATTTATGTACAGTGTATTACTAATGCATCCAACCATTTCAAGGCTATCAGCATGTGTGGTAAAATACTAATAAGCATTTTTAGTTTAAGGAACTCTAATGCATTTCACAACCTCAGATGAAGACAAAAGCACTGATGTAACAGTGCAGTGTTTAACGCACAATCCTCTCCCACATGTCAGTGAGTGAGTGAGTACAGCAATCAAAAGAGAACCCTGGTTTCCTTTTGATCAATTATCTCCGTCATAAAGACATCCTAAGAGAGGGCACGGTGAGTAAACCACTTCCTACCGAAATTTGCAACAGTAACTTTCTAAAGTAACTTTTCTTCATGGCACGAAAACCCCAAGCGTGTTTTTACAAGAATTAAAAATACCTGAAACGTAAAAATGCATGAACATATAAAAAAAATAAATTTAAAAAAGGACATCTATCAGAAAGTTCAGTTGAGAAAGTCATAAATCTCCAGCCAACTTTTGGTGGTGAATAGTCCACGGGGAAAAAGCTGTCCTAATTCTGCTTTGTGCTGCAAGTGGGAAAAAAATAAGAGCAGCACAACTCCCAATGAACCAAGCTGTTACCCACTATAAAAGTAGACACATTCACAATTATCTTTAAGTTATAAAGATTCCTTGATGTACAACAAGTTTCCATTTTATCTGAATTATCAGCCTGCAAGAGCCGCTAAAGCATTACCAGTTTCACTGGCTTAGTTCTACCACAGAACCAGATTCCCTTTCCATACCAAGCAAGTTAGCGAACAGCAGAGACTACTCTGGGGGGTCCTGCTCCAACTAAACTACTCCTCTTGGTTTAGATAGCTGACTAAAACAGAAAGAACATAATCTTCACTTCATAATGCAAATTACATTACCAAAATTGACCGTGTAGTGGTCTCCCCCTGCTCACTGAGTCTGATCTGAACATGACTGAACAAGTCACTACAAACAGAAGACCACACACCATTTCCTCCCCTCGCAGTTTCGCAATACAACCCACGCTTTCATCTAAATGCTCAAAGAAGATTTTAAAAAAACCTCTCACTCAAATAAATCTAAGCTAATGAACAATGCAGGAAAGCAAAATTAAAGAATCTTACTACTTTTTGAGTTTTTAGTTTCCCCTTAGTCTTTATAACTCCCCTGTCTGTATCCTTTTCTTCACATGGCCTATCCCACAACCTGTCTGGAGACAAGTGCAGAAAAGCCTTTTTTCTGAACTGCAGTAAGGCTGGCTTGTTCCTGAACCTCATGCTGAGACACAAGAGAACACTGTCCATCTCCCTGATCTCCACAAGGTACTGGTTTGCACTGGTCTCTTCAGTGAAAGCAGTCAATCTCTCAGAGAGATGTAACACAGAGGGCCGTCAGACTTCCAGAAATAACGGACAGTATTAGTTTTTAGAGACCAGTATCCTCTAGTATGCCCTTATCAGATAAATTTTTATGAGTGTCAAAACATTTTTGTACAGCTATATTTGCTTTGTACCAATTTCTGTATTTAAATGTGTTAATAGTAATAAAAAGAAACAGAATGTCCAGTGCATGTGGAATTTTGGCCTTCTGTGACTAATGACTGTAACCTGTATATTCAGACTCTAAAGCCATCAGTTTGGATCATTATCAAACACAGCTCTAAAAATAACAATACAGGAGTTACTATTTTCCAGTATTTCTCGTTCTGCGCTTTTGCTTTAATACCAGCAAAATTTGTCTTTTTGAAATAACATAAATCAAAAATTAATTGTTTTTATGATGCTCTTTGACACACTTTAACATCTTTACACTTTGGAGTCAAAATTAAGTTTAGCAATGAAAGCTCGTGACATTGTTGCTAAGAAGTTTTCCTGAAACGTGGCTGCTCCAGAACCACAACTCCTATACTTTTTTTTTCTATTAACATTCCTTATCATGGTTAACCATGAGAAACTAATTCTGAAGCAAAACTAGGAGTGGATTTTCACATATCAACCCAAAATATTACTACTGAAAAAGTAATTTCTGTTCCCAACGCCACCACCAGCAGCTCAGTTCTGTCAGTAACAGCAGTACTACAAGTTCTGGCTGTCAGCTACACTGGACATTTCCAGCTTTCTCACCAGACCCAATTCAGTTGGAATTACAAGACACTAATCCTAACAGTCCTAATAAAAGCGAGTGCTTTGGCAGCAACAGAGATGAGCAGCTGTGAAAAGCTTCTGCAGGAGTTCCCTAAGCATATACCCATTCCCTCATAAGGCAGGCTCCAGGGAAAGTCATATAAAAATGCTATTGGTACAGGTTGTGCAGACATCCAGTATCAAGAGAGAAAAATCACATAATGTTCTAACAAACAAACAAATATTAAAGAATTGATGTATTTTCTTACTGTACTACTAGTTGCTGGCACACAGATCCATTATCTGTTATCAGTTCATTCAGTTTTAATTCAAGGTGAACTTTTCCCTGAAAAAAAAACCAAGAGAGAAACACAAATAGTTTTAAATGCCCTTCTTTTAAAAGTAGGAATTAGAACAGTAATACAGTTTACAGATAGAAGTTATTTAATGTATTTACAACGTAACCACTTTAAAAAAATACCTCATCTAAAGCACATATCCTGCAAGTAGGGTACGATGGATGCACTTGAACTTTTGAGATAATGATACAGAGAAACATTATCTCCAACTGCAGACAGAACAAGAATTGGTCAACCCTCCACAAATTTAACATACACAAGTATTTCTTCAGCATAAGGAAGTATCAAGAGCAAGTGTCTCTCTCAGCTATTTTGTCCTAATCATGGAATGAACAATCCTTGCACAGACAATGGATTTATGGACATTTCAGGAGAAAGTTCTAAAATGACCTTGGACTCTGAAGGTGGTTGGGTATATCTAGAAAAGTAGAATAGTGTGCAGAAGCCATAACCAGCAGCATTTAACATCCAGCTGTGAAATCCTGTCCATCACACCAGACTGAAGATCATCTAGAAATCTATTGTGCACCCCATTGCAGCTTTCAACTATCTCATGAAGGCTGCTGATATACTCATGAAACAGCAAACACAGCCAAAGAGAGGTAAAGATGGCAATAGGTGCTAAACCCAGCTTCCTCATTTTCTTTCTCTGAGATGGTAGGATATATTAAGAAAAATGATCCATAAATGATGGCACACCATGGATTAACTTCAGAACTCAGCAAGGGCCAACCTACTGTACCATGTCAATACAAGGCTCCAAAAACTTCAAACCATGATCTGCCACTTCCTTGGGATGACCAAAATTTGGTATCTTAACCTTACTCCAAACAGCTACTGCCTGAACAACACCTGCTACTCCTTTCAGTGCCTGGCTGTTTGTGCTGGCTTTCACATCTAAGACAATCAGACACTGACACCATCTTTCCTCTAACAGTGTTCTCCTTAGTATTCTTAGAATTTGTCTATTTGCTACATGGAGCATCAGATGATACTGGTCTGTCCACAATCAAAATTCTCAGGGAAGGGATCCGGAAGGTGATTTTCAAGCGTGGCAAAGGAAGCAAGTCATAATCTGAACTGCAGCTTTGCTGTACAACACTAAAATGGAATTAAAACCCCGAGCTGACCTTGCACACATTTCTACAGCAGTTATGTTTTGACATAGAACTGAAATGTTGTTATTGTAAATCCCCTGGGGCAAAGGCTGCGTTTCCCTCTCTGTACGTCACATGGGAGGAGAAGTGAAGCTTCTTTTACAAGGCAGTTTTAAACGTAACTGTTTTGGGATGCCTGCCAAGTGTTTTGCAAACTGTTACTACATGGATTAGAACACAGGTACGTTAAGAAAGTATTTGTCAAGCAGAGAAACTCCATTACAAAAATAGATTTACAGGATAGTGATGCATGCCAACAGCCTTACAAGGCAAAGTTTTTGAATGATAAATGAAAAAACATTAGTAGTACTTACTGTAATAGCTGACTTAATTAGTTTTAGAAAACAGATCCTGTGAATGTCCTAAACATCTTTCTTTTGCTTTAAAAAACAAAACCCACAAATTGTGTTCTACACTGAACAGTAGCACTAAAACAGCACCTTACTGCTCCTGAAAACTATCTGTGGATGTAGTTTGTTCAAAACCCACTACCATGATGATCACTTTAACGTGGCTCTAAGTAAGTATTTCCCCAACAAGCACAGAGAGTTTTGGGTACATTTCTGTTTTGTTTGTTGAGAGCAGCGTGATGGTTTCCTAAAGTGGCTGATCTGCAGATCTATATCAGAACTTCTGACATAACACGCAACCGGATTTGAAAGGTGGTTGCACAGATGGGGTTTAGTTTAAAACAGAGAAATCAGCCACCCTTATACAATAAATAAACAAACAGTGCACTTCATGGGAATGCACTTTTCATCTGTAAATCTCAGGTTGTTCAGAGGCAGGTAGGTAGCATTTTAACTTTACAAATGGACTCACAATCGATTTTCAAACACTGATCAGAGGAAGACAGAGTTCATTACTTCAGTAATTATAAATCCTATCAATTTTAAGAAAGAGAACAGTGAATGTTAAAGTTATCTTGAAAAACCTTAGAAGTGCGTGAAAGACTTTGATCTTATCAATGTATTTTGCAAGTATAGATCAAATCTCTATAAATGTTTCTTGAATTACAAAGATCAAGGGCATGTTTAACCATATGACCCCATTTCAAAACAGATAAATTAAGATTTTATAAATAAAAAAGGGAGCAGAGCAGATGCTTTCTAAAATCTAAGTAATTTTTACATACTTTCAATGGCTGGGGAGAGGCCACTCTCCTTCCATACACACTTGAAAGGAAACACCTATAATCCTCCTTTCATTACAAACTGATACTAACTCAAGCATACAGTGCTTTTACTCTGCTGAACTTTTAATCACCTCCACTTCAGATTGGCTGTGATCCAGAATAGAAAACAACTGGTCTACAGCTCCTGCAGTAGGACTGAATTGTGACTCTAGAGAAGTCCTAAATTTATTGCAAGTAAGGCGGTTTTGGAAAATGGCTGGTCTGTTTATTTTTCCACTGCCCCAATTCAGTTTCATTTTGTAGAGATCAGCAAGTTTAATTCTTGGTAATTCCACAGATGACAAAACATTTAACATACTTCTAAGCCTTTCTAGAAACTATCAAAGGTAATAAAAAACTCAAAGGTCTTTGCTGTGACACTTTAATTTGTCCTACCAAAGTAGAACAGGCTATAAGAACTGATGAACTACATCTACAAGCTGTGTACCACAACACTCATATGTACCTCCACCACTAACGTACCTGCTACACAGGCTGCTAATGATACCAAAGTTAACCCATAAAGAACAGATGGTTGGTACATAAAAGTACAGTTTTCTTGAAGCAAATGCAGATTTAAGGGAAAAAAAAAAAACCAAACCAAAACAACAACCCCTCAACCAAGCAACTGCAAAGTGCCCTGAGTATAATCACGGAACACAAAATACTTCTACACTATTCTATTGCCTTGCATCCATCATAAATCCTGGAAAATACCCACCTGGAGGGGACCAGAGGAACAAAACAATCAATTTTATGTAATGAGGAGAAGAAATATTTTGTTTTCCTCCAAACTGTGATTTAGCACTATAAACATTCATGCACTTTTTCTGCACGTGTACTGTGTGAAAGCCTGCTACTTTCAGCCACATCTGACCAACAATCTTGGACATCTCCTAGGAATACATTTCAGTACTGGATGGCACATCCAAACCAACAAGATTTCAGCCAAATGTGGCAGATGGGAACTGCTCTCAGCTCTGCTCTTAAAAATTTTATGCAAAAATAAATCAGGACAGTGGAGAAACCTACCCAAATGCTCTAACTCAAGGAAAGATAAACATGAGGAATGCACACCTTAGCAGAAAAGGTCATCTTTTAATGGAAGTGTCATGCAGGACAGTGCTTTACACATGTCCCAGCCACAGAAAGTATCATTAAGAGCTTATGTTCTGCTGTGAGCGACAAAGCCATGGAAAATTAAAACTTTTTATTTCCAATATGTAAGAAATCACTAAACTCTATTAATGGAATATTACAATTGAGTTTTCACATCCATTTTTATGATAGAAAAAACCCAGCAACCATAACAATGTGTAAGTCAAAGCAGAAACTGCCTTTCAGTTTATACCTGGAAAGTACTCTCTAGAATATTCAGATTACAGGGAAGAATCAGAAGAAGAATGAGAAAAGTTGCAGCTGGACAAGATGATTTGTAAGTCTCTTCCAAATGAACTCCTCTATTCCATTCTATCCTAACTGAAGGAGTACTGATTTTCAATAAATAAGAGAAAGTGGTATTCAGACATTTTGAAAATCTGTCTTCATGTAAAGGAACCATATGCCCTCCTATATACCCAACAGTTGCAGGCTAAACTTACAGCTCATAGATGATTAATCCTGGAAAATAATGAGAATTCTGTGCATATTCACTTCTTGTAGAAGTAGACAGGGTTGTCTCTGCCCAGAGGGACTTTCAGGTTACCAGTAAAATATAAACACTGACAAGTCAAAGACTTTTGCTCTCAGGCAAATCTGAAAAAAACCTATTAAAATCTAATAGTTTATCACAGCAACAAGGCTAAGAGATTCTCAAGAATACTGTTTTGCTCTTGAAACCAAAAAGAGAACTGCTACAACTTCTAGAGTCATCTCATTTTTACCTATTACTAGGACAAACCTGTCCAAAGAATTTGAACCACAGACCAAAATACAACTCTGAAGTGCAAGTTACTCGATACTGAGTGCAAAAAGTATTTCAAGATAAGATAAATGAGCACAGCACAAGTACCTTCAAGTTTCAGAGACCAACCATTTCATGTCACATAATCAGTCACTGTTTCAGTTCACATCAAAAATGACAAAAGAAAAAATTATTCAGGAGTTTCATAAATCATTCACCAGTCTCAAGTACATGGCTCCTCTTCAAGCATTTTAGACACCAAAATAGTGTTAAGGTTCTTCCCAAACAGTTGCTTTTAAGCACCATCAGGAACAACACAGCCAGCTTAGAAGTATAGAATATGCATTATTCTCTAACCAAACTGAAAGACACAACTGTCTCATGAGAATTAGATGCTAAGCCCTATCTCCTACAGCTCAATACAAATTTCTACCATCACATGCCCTTATGCATATTTAACTTCCAAAATGCAATTTAATAGTTACCTGAACCTCTGAATTAGAATCAACAGGTTGAAGCATAAACCAGTTCTCTTTTCCTGTGTAGTTGCATAAATCTTCTTTTTTGATTGACACCTTTCCTGAGGGAGGGAGAGATAAGCATAAATATCACTTTCATCTGAATAGAACAAATATTTAAATAGGTTTGAAGTTTGATCTTTCCTAAACTCTCTTTCTTTTAGGCTTTTTTTTTAAGCTTATGATGTGATATAAAAAAAGTGGAAACAAAGAATATCATGGATAAGTAAAGCAGAAAAATAATTTATATAAAGCTTGATGACGTTAATTACCATTTGTTATCTTGGATCTCACTAATAAGATGATGAGGTAAAATAAGGAACACACTGGAGGCTGGAAATAACATAACAGATTTGAGAGAACAGAAACGGTGTTGAAGAATGTTTAAACAGGAAACTGAAGTAGATGCTTTCTACTTTTCTGATTGCTATTTGGAAAGCTGTTATTATACCAAATTATCTGGCATCCTGGTGCAAATTATTTCCTTCCTCAATTCAAGTAACGTGAAGGCTTCTTCCACAGCAGACTGTTAGAGCTTTATAGCAACTATATCCAAACATCAGCTGCAATAAAGCCATTATACAGCGGGAGAGAAAAAAAAAAAACACCTCCTGTAATTTTTCACCTAAGCTGCTGCAAAATGCTTTGTAAGTCACTAAGTCACAGGTTGCACTGACAGGGAAAAAAATTATCTATAAATAGTTTTAAGAATTATCTCACAATTGTAATTATTGTGGAATTATTCCACAATTCATTCTTTAAAGATCTACCAGTAGTAACAATTATTCAAATATTCCAATGAAGCAGAAGTGGAGAAGAAACAAGCAGAATTACAAAAAAAAAATCATATTGAGACCATAATAAGATTATAAAATGTCCTATTAGCCTAAAAAATAAACATATTTTATTACAACAGAATAAAACAAGGAAACAAAATCCCGATTTTCAAAATTTAAAGAAACATATAAGTGCACTATACACAGTGTTTTGAAAAATGCATCACCAATAACTGTACCCCTAATCCTACAGATAATGCTACTGAAAATGACCAAGTGTTATGCAAGATGCAGACAGCACCTCACAGACACTCACCGATACGCAGGTCTTTCTGCAAAACACTTTTATCATAAATGTAGAAGGATAACCACTGGAATGTTCTTGGAATCTCAAAGTAAAACTCTTCCCCAAAATAAGGGCTGAAAAGGAAGACTCAAAGTTAAAACAGAAAACACTTTATGCCACTTATATCGAAGATATACACTAAAATGCTGCATTTTTACTGCTGTCCCAGACTGTGGCCTGTAGCACTACACTCACCTGTCAAAGCCATTCCCAGCCATTTCATTACAAGAACACACAGTACCACTGCAATGCTGCAATGCCTCAGGTGTGCACAAGAAAGGAAAAAAATCAGAGCTCACACACAGAGAAAGTCTTGTCTCCTCTGCAACTTCTATTTTATTTTTCTGTCCTGAAATTATTCTAGTCAGTTCTCTACCCATCTGAGATGAATTCCTGAGACATTCACAGGTTAAATAACACTAAAACACAATTTACTTAATTACTGCAGTAACTGACATTTGCTTAGCTCTGACTTCCATGTCAAACTTGCTGCTCAAAGATTCAGACTTGTGGAAGGAAGCCCTAAGCATTAGAAACCATAAAATAGAACAGTAAAAAAGAGAATGTTAATTTCAAATACACATGTTTTCCCTCACACTGAAATGGTCACCACATTTCTGCATCTAGTGAAGTTCAGTATAATGTTTACAGTTCACCCTATTTAGTGCCATTTGCATGTCCCTCTACAGAAAAGACTCTGGGTTCCTCTGTGTTACACATCTTTCATACAATGTGTTGGTACCTTCACTCACGGAATTCATATTCCCACTAAACTTAAGGAGTACTTATTGATGGAATCAGAGCCAGCAGTCAGAACACTGTTTCAAGACTGAACAAAACCACAATGCTGCTTGTGTCACTGCAAGTGGTGAGTTCTGAAAGTCAAGTGCATCCACAAACAAAACTGCTATTTTAGAACAACTGAATTCTTAAAAGCCTTAAAATAGTTTCAATTCCAACATATTAACATCACCAGGGAAAGGTGTTCAGGTTCATGACACTAATTTTATGCAGTAAAGTACTGTGATGACAGTTATACCACACCCAGAAACAAAGGTTGGGGGTTTTTTTGTTTCCCAGTGAAGTACAATTCTGACACTGTTGTGTCAAATACAAACACACATTTTTGGAACAAGCAGTTCACATTATTACCTACTCAAAGGATATCAGGAAAAATAGGCTACCATCTGTATTCTCTTCCCTCCAAAACAATCACAGAAAAAGAAAACACCATCCAATGCTTAAGGACAACGGCTCATTAAAAAAGTTAAAAAGAAAAGCTTATAACTAACTTAAAAAAACTTAAAAACTTCTGGGAAAGAACACAGTTGAAAAATCCAGTAATGCAAATGTCTAAGATAGATGTTTAGAAACAGGAGCTTTAACTGCAGGAATTCATGATAAGGAATTTCACAAGTGAAAATGTTCCTTTCGTTTAAACACAAACCTTTTACCACAGGCTTCAAAATAGGGAAATCAGTATCAGCCTTCGCACTACACTGAGAAATAATGTAAGAATTCTCAGTTGAAAAATTCACTTGCAGTTTTTCAGCTACCCATTTTTTCCCCCTTTATTAATAATTTCAAAGCTTTGATTTCAAGGGCCATGTTCTGCTCAGCACCAGGACTGAAGGTACAGACTCGTGAGCATTACCTTTAGCAGCAGTGCAGCCCTAAACAACCTCGACTTCCTTATTACCATCACTGCTCATTTTAATTGTATTGACACAGTAACTCAGACCAAAAAACGATGAGATAAAGGCTTATTTTAAACTTAGATCAGTTCCACATTATGGTTTCCCCACCAGCTATACAAATAATAGTTGCAGCAGAACAAACAGAGAGACACTACAGCGGAAAGAGGGAACAGTGGGAGAAGGAGCTGGCACTGCTGTCGAGGGAAACTGCTCCTGGCTCAGCTTCAGTCAGACATCCTCAGAGGAACACCAGACTGCACATCAACCACTGCCTACCACCAAGGGTTAAGTCCTTATTCTTGATGGATCTATGTGCCTCCAATTATAATTAGTCTGGGATGAAGCCTATCAGCAGAGACTTCCAAAAACCATTTTACCACCTGTATCTTATGGCTGAAGAGAGCAAACTTCACAACTACATGTATCCCCCCCTCCAGCCACCAATGAATGAAATGAAAAACCATTAGCAATCACTATTATTATTTTGACTTCAACATTATACAAAGCCTCAGAGGCTGCAAGCAAGAGCAGGTCGACAGTATGAACATAAGCAGAAGGTAACACAGTTTTTTTCATGTTGATACATTTTCCTTAGGCAAATTAACACCACTGCTTTATGAATCAGTTGTTGATTATTCTTTAGCAAAGTATGAGGCAGAGGGAGAGACTTTAAGGTAGAGAATACAAAGGATTAATAAAGAAATTCTTAGGTGGATACAGAACTGGCTGACTGGGTACAATATAGGTTAAACCAATGAGGAATAATTAAAATGGAGAACTTACTCATCCTGTTCCTCAGGGATTCAGTCAGTTTAGTACTTTCATTTGTGACTTTGATGCAAGAACTTTAAAGAGTGTGACGGATACAAAATTAGAAGATAGTGCTAATTCAAAGGAAGACCAGACTGTCATACAGGAAGAACTGGATTACAGTAATACAGGAGATTAAATTTCAGTGTGTGACACACACTTCTGCTCTTCCCTTCTTTGCTGCATTAACTCAGCAGTTCTGTGACAGGAACTGACCAATGCCCCACGATCTGTCAGCTGATGAAAGCAACGGTTACATCAACAAGAGAATTCATTTGTGCTAAAATCTGGTATAATCCTGCACCGCAACAAAGTTCAGTTGGAAAAAAAAGAAACTGAATTTAGTTTAAATAAAAAAAAAGGAAAAAAAAAAGGACACATACATACCGTAACTCCCCCCTCCCCCCAATTCCTCATATTTGACCACAGACATTTGAGGAGGCTCATGGATGTTTTTTAAACTTTCCAACGGAAAAAAATTCTCTTTCTTCAGAACACACAGAAATCCCACACCATGTCAGGAAATATTTCTTGAGTCATTAGCCAAAATATCCCTCTTTCACTTCAGTATTAATGCTTGTTTTTCTAACTTTGGAAAGTCATTTATTCTACATCTGCACTCTAACAAGTCTCCCAGTGCTAATGGAAGCTCAAATCCATTTGCACATTTAAAAAAAATACACTTCTTGATAGTTTCCAATCACTGTAGCCAAAACTAATTTTGATTCTATTGATAATTACTTCCACAGATGTTTAACTAGCATAGACTAAATTTAGATTACAGCTTGTATAAATTTGCAACCCATAATACAGTGACAGATTGTGAATTATGTGTGTAAGAAAAAGCAAGCAAATAATATAAAAGAAAACTGAAATTTAAAGTTGTATCTATGACTATAATCATACTGTACTACACCTTACTGAAAAGCAATTTATAAAGTTTTCAGACTAATAAGAGATTGGAGCTTTCATCTCCTGTTCCTCCTCTAGGTTAGTACAGTATTCTAATTTAACACAGCAATAAGCACCAAGATGTTGTAATTACTGCAAACACACCAGCAATCAAGTGTAAGCATCCAGCTCTGGTTGCTGCTAACACAGGATGAGTTATTTTATTACATTTCACCAGTTTGTTTGGAACTCAACTTGTGCTGTGAACCCAACTTAGCACAGCTCTAATTCAGAGGATGAAGGAGCTACCTATGAAGTAACAGTGGGCTCTAACTCTTAATACAATGTTCTCAACTTCAAAATATTAATTTCTTATCACCTGAAAAATTCTCAATTTGAGAGGGAGGAGGCATGAGTGTTATTTGAGGCCTTTCTCTCCCCAACTGTGTTTTGTTATAGTGAGATTTTCTTCTTCATTTCCTCTGTAAAGTACTAACATCATTGTTCTCATTTAATCAAGTTTCAGTTTTAAAACTTCAATACTATATAAAAAAATTGCATGAATCTAAGGTGTTTTATCAAATGTTTTACTATGCAACTAATACTTTTTATTAGTGGGTGATATAAGTATATAAATTTAATAGTTCTTAAACAGAACACAATAAAAATGTCTGCCAAAACATCATATTTAACAGGTCTTGTTTCTAAGCATGGCAGTAACTTTTAGGGTTTATATGATTAAAATATCAAAAACTGGACAGCAAAGTCTTTCTTTTTCAAAGATATGCTGGGTTGGGGGGTTCTTTTTTGCTCATCAAACTACTGTCTATTTTAAGGTGAAATGTTTTCTCCTTTATCAGTACAGTCTCTTTAACATTATTCTCTGAAGGATTACTCAGTTGAGTTTGTTTGGTAATCAATCTCAACTGCAGACAGGAAAATTCTGAAAATTTTATGAATCTGACTACAGCAATTACAGATCAGGAAAAAAGCAAATGCCACATATTTTCTTTTCATGCAGAAGCATAAGGAGGCTTTGAAACAATGTTGTGAAAAAGTAGAACTCCCTATTTAAGTTTGCCATGTGAGCAATATGCTGTTCTTCACCTGGAAACATCTGGAGAGACAGCTCAAAGAACAAACATCTACAATAAAACCCCTGGAAACATGAATTAGGAAAACTTGCAAAAGTTTGAGCAGACTTTCTGGGTTTTAAAAGGAAGGTTTAATGTCACCTCCAGATAACTGAAGCTGTCGCTCAGATACTCTGAACAATGCAGCTGCAGTGATGCTTCAGTATGAGCCTCAGTGCACTTCAGTTTTGAGGTATAAAAGCACCTACATCCCTGCAGCTTTGTTAGCATGACTTTTTTGTTTGATTGTTTTTAAGGCTGTAAGACAGCAGCAGAATCTACAGGTCAGTGCTGCTCAGGGAGGCAGAGCAAACCATTCTCTGTGGGTACTGGTTACAGTTCCCAGAAGAATTTAAGGAAAGAATGAGGCCTATTCAGGGGGACATCCCACAGCATAGAAAACTCTCATACATGGAAAAGTTCCAGTCCCTTCATTCTAGAAACAGGTTTTACCAGAAAGATACTAAGAGCAGAATTCCACCAATACAGTCCAATTGCACGTCAGAAGTAGGAAATGACATGGAGAGCAAGTATAAAGCAGATTTCTTTCCCTTGAAAACAAGCTGGTAAGAAAAAGAACGTTATGATGTCTAATGGAACAGAATAAAGTACCAGCGTTTCAGCATGCTCCATTTTAAAAGCACCATTCTACTCACAAGCCTCAATTCTGTCTTCTTTCAACTACTCTTATGATTTACACATTGCTGTAAAATCTTTGTAGTTGCCACAAGTCAGGTCTCATTTTAAAGAGGTACAAGCAGAAGCACATCCACATCTTGTTTTTATTCAGAACTCGGGCAGTCTTGTTATCATACCCATTTAAAAATTGAGCTTACCTTAAAGATTTTTCGACTACTTGTGTACGAAAAACTTCTTCTTGGTCCAAGTTTATGGTACAGAAAAAGTCTCTCATTTTGTTGGGTACTAAGTGTTTGGCATCATCTGCAAATAAAAAAAAATTACTGCAAACACTGAAGGGGGAAAACCCGCAAAATATCAGGTACAATAATTTTACAGCTTTAATGTGTCCAAAATTAATGTTTCCATTCAGTTAGCACATGCATTTCCATATTAATTTTCAATTTATAAGCTCCAAGAGGGCACAGCAATTGCTACATCCAGCTTCATGTGGAATGAGAGTCGACAGGACGAGACACACACTGACTCACAAGCACCACTTCCTGCAGCACCTGCACTTTCCCTTGAGAGGTCTCATCTCGGGCTTGACCCTGCACAGCTTCCTAAATCCCAGCAGCCTGAGGTGATGTGGCATTAGGTCATAACACCAAGACATGATCTGGCTGAGCTACTGTTCACTTGGTATTTTCTCTGCAAATACTTTGGCTAAAGGAAGCTGATTAATAAGAACTTGCCCATCAAATCGTTATTGCATTTTCCACAATGAGTAGCGGATTTTAAGTTGGCTGAACCTTTGAAAATACACCAGTCATGAGTACTGTTTTACTTTTTCCTAACTGTCTGGTCTAGTAGAAGGGGGAAATAATCACCTCTTGACTCATTGTAATATAGATAAGAACAAGCAGAAAAGGAAGTTTCTAATGAGAAAGAAAGATTGTCAACACAAGAATACAAAGATTTGCTGGGTATTCGGGCTAGGTCACTGCAATAACAGGCTGGACATAAGGCAGCCCTCTCTGGAAATGGTTGCTCCTAAGCAGTCACAGCTAAAACCAGTTCTAATGTTCAAATTGGAAAGCTATTCTGAGATCTGAATGCCACAGACATCGACATCAAGTTATGGCAACACTGTCCTTCAGCTAAACAGTTATTTCCCCCCCAGATATTTCCTTCCCCTCTGAATGTTTTTGAAGACAAATAGACTCTTCTCAGCTTTTATTCTGCTAAAAACCTACAAGCTTTTCTAGAACTCTCCCCTGGGAGAGGCTCCTAATTGGTGAGCAGTCGCTCTCTGTCCCTGTTCCACTTTGCTGTCTAAACCACAGGCAACCAGAACTGTGTTACTCTGCATTAGGTGTGAGCCAGGACCCTTCACATCCTTGCCTGCTATTGGAAATACTTCTCCCAACAAAATGTGGAATCAGCATTATCTATTTATATAAGACATTAAAAAGTAACAGGATGAAAACTACGTCAAAGTATTGAATTTTAATAACTTATTGTGTCTGAATAACAAATGACCTTTCAGAAATCAGTTTGAAACTAGATTTGAAGTGTCACACATTTCTTTAAAAAAAAAATGCAGATATGAAGTACAGTGGAGTAAGCTGTATTGCTATGCTGTTAAGATGTAAAATCAGAGGTCTGTTTTTTCTCTTCTCCACAGTCTTTTTTTGTGTGTGTGTTAAATGGTTAATTTAAGTTAAATTATTACAGTCTCGAAAGTTAAGTAAGTAATGTCCAGCATTGCAAGGGCCACCTCAACTATATCAGAGCAGAGAACATGACAGTTTAACGGGAACAGAGACTGAACCTCATACACGATGTTTTCCAAGTCAGAGATAAGTACACTGATGCAAAGCATGAACAGACGCTTAAGGAACTTCCACAGTTAAAACTTGTGCTCTCAGAAGCATCAATGAGCTTTTCATCAACTCGGGTGTGGGAGAGGAGGAAGTATACATGAAATTTTTGAACACTACACTTAATGTTGACAGATTGACAGATATGAACAGAACCTGTTCTTAATGCCATTACACTACAAAAAGGGACTAAACTCAAAGTCACCCTCAAGTGAGATATTGCAGAAGAACAGAGAGAAGCATCAGATTGAACATTGCCTTAAAATTTGGTGAACTGCTTTTTTTTTAAAGCTATTTTAATAAAACACATGAAATACAAAAATCAAGTAATGAAAAAGGTTGGTAAACCCTAGAGAGCTCCTGACACCCTAAGTTTGTAATTAATAAGCATGAACTATGTGTCAGCTTCCCCTGATAAGAATCTTTATTTCTTAGTTAACACTCCGTAACTTCACTATCCTATTTTCACATATAATATTTAAGATATAACATTATTTAATCATCACTGTAAAGGCACCATACAGTGGACTTTGAAAGGAAATCATAGTCTCATGTTTTGTTAAGAGGAGTTAAAATTAAATATTTCTACATAATTCACTATTTTTATGCCTACCACAGTTTTTCTGTATAAAAGAAACTTTTTACACAAGGAAACAGAAGAAATGTAAGTTTTGATTTCCTAATGAGATAAAAACATTTATTTTGTAGCCCAAGTGTCTGGCTTTAAGGCACAGACAAATTTATTGAGGTTTTTCGTAGGCAGAGGATGATTCTCAGTTCTGAGTTAAAAATAATCTCAGAGCACTTGCTCTGTACTTCACCTGACATGAGATTTCACATCTTTTCAAACACCATATCTGTGATTGTGGGAGACTTTTCTTCCATGTAAGTGGTCCAACTTTTCCAAGGGGCTTATCTGCTTTAAGAAAAAAAGGCTCAAGTCTTCGATTACACTAAGTTTTCCTTTTTCTGAGAAACCTATGGCTATAATGGTTGCATAAAAACCAAGTATTAACAACATCAGATATCTGCTTGAATGTTTGGATTTTCAGTGCATATATGTAACATCCTTTGTCGAGTGAAAGTGTGCAATTAGTGTACATCTTCTAGATTTCTTTGTTATGAGTCCCTGTCAGAAGACATTAATGCACATAAACGCCAAAGCATTTCCTCACAGGATTAAACATTATATAGAACAATTAAATCCACTCCAGGAGTGCAGCATAATCCAAGATAACCAAGCAGTGTTACAATCCCAGTGTAAGTCTGAAAAAGAATGCATTCTGACTTTTGTCAAATGAGCTCTAGGAGACGACAGGGACATTTTTCAAGTGCTCCATTAAGACAGGTTTCAGTAAACAATCCAAAAATCAAAGCAACTAAAAACACCTAAAATGTACTACCTAAATGCCACCTAAAAATGTACTACTGAATGCCATAAATGAAAACAGAAGCTAATTCTACAGCTTAAAACATTACACTGCAAGATATGCCTAAAGCTACAGACATCCACAGACCTTTGTAAAGCAGCTTTGCCATTACCGTGACACATAAAATAGAGCCACCAAAGGAGTTGTCGTAAAGGAAAGACAGACTTTCAGTGGATTTTTGCTGAAAACCTGCTTAAGTGTAATACATTTTCCAAAGATATTATGGGGTCTTAAACTGGTAAGACCAGTTCATCCTGCCTCTTACTTGAAAACCAGAGGCAGGAGACTGGCTGCAAAGACTGACGCCCCACAAAACCAGGGCACCAGGGACTGCAAATGTCTTCTTCCTCAGTATTTTCACTGCTACATAATGGCTACTTAAAACACCTTTAAGTCCATGTCTCAATTCTAAATCTGGTGTGAGGATTTGTATAACATCACTAACTTTAGATTTTACTGCCTATTTGTGTATTGCAAACCAGTATAAATAACAACTCACTGCAGATGGTGTTTTCTATACATGCAGAATTTCACAGAACTGACATTACCTCATTAAAACTACCATGCTCTCTCATGCAACACACATGAAATGAGTCAGTGTCAAGTCCTGTAGTAGTTTAATTCCCAAGAAAGTTTAGGCACAGAAATGTATTCTACTTGTAAGAAATGAGTTACAAGGAATTCCTTCAGACTATGAACTTCAATTTTCCAAAGTGAGGTCTGCTACTGCTAATCCCTCCAGATCAAGGGGGATTACATTGTTACATTTGTTTATTATTGTTCATTTGAGGGTTTTCCCCTACAAAACCCAGTCTTAAAATACTAGCAAGAAGTGAAAATAAAACAGTATTTGTTGTGCAAAGAAGCCAAAAGAGCAACTAAGCATTAGAGGATTCCCAAACTTCCACAGCATATTTAACTCATCTATTTTTTTAAAAAGTTTTTGTTTTGTAAGAAGAAATAAGTGCCTTCACAATGTGATTTTCACACTATTTCAAGACATCTTTTATTGCAGCTGTTACTTCCACTCATTTTCCAAATGGTTCTTTTACGGGTTCATCTTTAGCAATCAACTTCTTATATATTTCCTGGGAAGCAGGGCATAGTCCTCTGTTTTCAAAGCTACGATACAATCAGATGCTCAATCCAGAACACATAAATGAGACAATAAAACTAGTTTCAGTGTAAGTCTCAAGACACTTTGAGTTTTGCCTTTTAATTCTTAGTGGAAAGCTTTTATCAAGTTGCTGTGTAGTCCAATGTTGACAAAACTTTATAATAAAAAATAGGAAAAATGGTGTCAAAAAATAAGTCAGCTTCAGTTACCTTCAGCAACCTACTTTTTATGTATTTCACAGGAAGCAGGTCATAGCACTCACAGGACTATGACCTGCTTCCTAGGGCATACATAAAAAGTTGGTTGCTGAAGATTACTGAAGGCAGGTTAAGAAAGTTGGGGCTGTTCAGTCTGGAGAAGAGCAGGTTGTGTGGAGACCTCACAGCAACCTTCCAGTATCCCAAGGGGGCCTACAGGGAAGCTGGTGAGGGACTCTTCCTCAGGAACTGCAGTGACAGAACAAGGAGTAATGGGTTCAAACTCAAAGAGAGGAAATTTAGGTCAAATATATGGAAGAAATTCTTTACTGTGAGGGTGGTGAGGCACTGGAACAGGCTGCCCAGAGAAGCTGTGGATGTCTCATCCCTGGAGGTGCTCAAGGCCAGGCTGGATGGGGCTCTAGTGAAAGGTGTCTCTTACCATGGCAGGGGGGCTGAAACCAGATAATCTCTAAGGTCCCTTCCAACTCAAACCACTCTATGAATTCATGCTTTAACCCCAAACCTAACAGTATTCTTTTTTAAAGGCGATCTGACGTGTTATTTCTGTGCTAATTGCTAACAGCAGATCTCGGTAAGTGTGTGCTCAGCCTCGCATACCCAGCAAGGCTCTACCACCAACACACCAGAGCGAGAGCAGCTCCAGCCCAGGCCCTCTGCTGTTTTCATGGCTCAGTCTATTTACTGAAGACTACGCCGCATGACGGTATTTAAGTAAACACACTCCACTCCTCCACCAAAACTAATCCTTCAACATGTTTTCACAACCGGTTCTCAACCCCAGCGCCGTGCCCGAATCAACCCGTGTCGCTTCATTCTCAAAAAAGTCGATGGGCTGCGTGAGAAAGGAAACAAACGGGCCGCGTCCGAGCGGAATGAATGTGTTCCGATACCCCGAGGAAGCCGCCGCACATCCTGTCTCTGCCCCTCGCTTTGAAGCGCTGCCCCGCTCCCCGAGCGCTCCCCAGCGCTGCTCCCCAGCGCGGCCGCGGTTCCCACGTTACCGCCCGAGTGGGCGCCCGCAGTCAGCACTTCCGAACCACCAAAATAAAGCCACCGGCCCCTTTCTCCGCCCCCCTCCGCTCGCACACACGCGGCGCCGAGGCACGGGAGCACCAGTGACCGCTTCCAGAACAGCCCTCCACCACCAACTTCCTGCACATCGCTCTAATTTCGCAATTTCTGCCTGACAAACAGACTCCGGTGCCCGAGGTCCGGGCGGGAGGGGGCATTTCTGCTGGCTCAAGTGAACCCTCGCCGCAACGGATGCTTCCCAGCCCCTGCGGGCCTCCAGCGGCCCCGCCGCATCCACCCATGCACGCATGCATGCATCCATCCATGCACGCCCCCATCCCGCCCTCCCGGCCCCGGCCCCGCGCAGACCCCGGCCCGCCCGCACGTGCCGCCGCTCCCGCCACAAAGGCCGTTCGCGGGGCCGCCGCAGCGCAGCCCGACCCCGACCCCGACCCCGACCCCGCACCGGCCCGCGGCCCCTCCGCGCCCTCCCGCCCCCGCCCCGCCGCCTCCAGGGCCCCCGCGCCAGCGCCCGCCCCGCCGCGCAGAGGGAGCGGTGGAGCCGGGGCAGGAGCGGGCACCTGAGCGCGCCGGCCGTAGGCGCCCGGCTCCGCCACAGTGCCGCACTTACAGATCTTCCCCCGCAGGTTCTGCAGCACCCGCACCTCGTCGCCGCCGTCCCCGGCCGCCATCGCGCCAGCGCCGCCGCCTGCGCAGTGAGCGCCGCGGGGGCAGGGAGGGAGCGGCCCGGCCCGACCCGGCCCCGCCCCCGCCGCCCGCGGGAACCACGCACCGGCCCGGGCGGGGGGCGGCCGCGCCTGCGCCCTGTTGGCGCCTCCCGCCGGGCTGTGCGGGGGCTCCGCCCGGGGCCCTGCGGTCCCGCCGGGTTGTGGGTCCGAGGCCCTGCGGTGCCGCCGCGCTGCCGGGCGGCTCCGGAGCGCTGTGCGCCCGTGCGCTCGGCCCGCTCCGCGCCTCCCCCGACCGCCCGCTCCTCTGCGGGCACGGTCAGGACGAGAGGACATGGGCTTAAGCTGCGCCAGGGGAGATTTAAGTTGGACATTAGGAAGGATTTCTTCACAGAAAAGGGTGATCAGACACCCAGGGAGGTGGTGGAGTCACCGTCTCTGGAGGTGTTTAAGGAAAGACTGGACGTGGCACTCGGTGCTATGGTCTGGTTGATGGGGTGGTGTTGGGTCATAGGTTGGATTCGGTGATCTCAGAGGTCTTTTCCAACCTAAGGGACTCGGTGACCTGTGCCTCCCAGAGGGGCAGGGGCTCGGCAGCCCAGCACGCTGAACGCTGTGTTCGCCGCGCTGAGATGGGTCACATCGAACGGCCAGGACAAGTGGTGTGTCTGCCTGCTTTGGTTTGGGGTGCACCGAGCGCCTGCCTCTGTGCAGAGCACGCCATGGGCTCCGTCGGATCTGTGCTGCTCTCACTGGCTCACGTTTGCCTGTTCAGCTGTGTAAGAAATGCCATGAACCAAGTGTGAAATGCTTGTCTGCCAGCGCTGCCCCAGAAGCAGGTGTCTCACTGCCTGCAGACTGCCATGGGCAACACCTCCCTCAGGAGTCCCAGGGTACCCAGAGGTGTTCACAGGCACGCTCCAGCGGCTCACCACCTTCAAGAATCGAAGGGTCTTCACATTTTATAGCAACGTTTCTTGTAGACGCAGATCCTAATGTGAAACTCTGGGATCTGGCTTATATAACACCTGGACTTGGCCCCAGTCTGCATTGGTGGTGGGCACCTGTCTTGGGCCTGCATAATTCACCAGCCGCAGGTGTCACATCCACTTCGGTGTCACTGAGGGTCAGGCTGAGGGTACATCAGCTTCCAGGCCTTTAGGAAGAGTCTGGTGAAAGCCTTTAGAGACTGACATACCCTAAAAGACAGGTAGTTCAGCAGGCTAAAACTGTTTCAGAAAGCAGCATAGGACTAGGGTTCTTCACTTTGCACCTAAAAAGCCCTCTTCAGTCTGTCCTGTTAAAGGGAAGTCTGCAGGCCAGCATCTGTCATATGTCTCTTAACTGAAGTCCCCTGCTGTGGTACAAATTTCTGCACGAATCTTGCCGTTACTACTATGATACAGCATTGAGCCATATAATCCGACAGCCACTGCTGCACCTCATTTCTTGGTGGCTTTTCCTGTGTCCAACTTCTCACCTGCTGCTCCCTCAGCTGTGGTGACGTTCCTTCCTCATCCCCACACTCCACATGGTGGTTGGGGGATAACAGATATGTTTAAAGGTGGCGGGCAGGGAGTGGTGGGGAATGAACTGTTTCATCACACCACTAAGAGCTGTATTTGTGTGCATGCAAAACCTAAACCTGAACAAAGACACGGGTTTGCATAAGCTGAATTTTAACCTGTTGGAAATGAGAGGTTCCTCTACAGTACAAATTGAGGAGTTGATTATGTACAGTTGGCTGTCTAGGCTGGCTGCCCTGCCTGGCTGGTGAACTGAGGCTAACCCGGGCAGAGTCAGAGCTTTGATCTGAGAAAGGAGCAGGGCAGCACTCTGAGAATGGACATGTGTGCTTGAACTGTGTGTTGCCTCATTTTGAAAGTTAGATCGTGTGACTCTACTGCCTCCATACTCTCTCAAAAGTTATGACTACAGTTGGGGTTTAATGTTTTAACTTAATATCAGCTTTCTTTGAAGCATAGACCTATCAACATTATTTTCTGCCATTGCCTGATTCCTGACACTCCCTTTTATTTTAAAAAAGCCTTGTTTTTAATCTTGCATACCATATTGAGAAAAATGTTTCAATTGCATAATGTTCATTTTTTACCTCTCTTGAAGTTGCATTTTGGGAGCATCTGTATGACAGGTAGGTCTGTGCAGCTAAAGGCTACGGTTAAAATAAACACTGGTGTGCTGCCTTGCAGACTTAGGGGAAGGATTTCTTCATTTAACAATGAGGATGGATCTTTGCTCTTGTGAGGTAACCTGACAGCCAAGGTGTTGAACTGTCAGTGGTAACTGCTATATTAAGGATGTTTAGAACAAATAGTAGTGATGATGACATGCAGTGGCTTACTTCAAATGCCTGGAGTTTAGCTGTGTCATGCTATCTCGTTTCACAGAAGACAGCAATATGATTGAGTACGTTTGTTCTAATTTTAGGTATGTCATAACTGAGGATTGACTAACATTTTGTTTAGATGCAAAAACTCCATGATGATCCACTTGCCTTTTTAATTAGTATTTGAAATACAGAAAAAAAAGTATTTGTTACAAGTAGCAAACTTCCAATTTTTTTTTTGGTTATACATCTCTCCTGAGAACCTTCCCAAAATGACCTGCATAATTTAGCTTAAATTTAATTTTTACTGCAGGTTATAGACGAGTGACACCTAGCTGAAGGGGGAAGTACTTTGAATATGCATAATCTTCCATTTTATATGTATCTTCATATTTTCATATGCAATTCGATATTTGCATTTTGAACTATGTTTCTTCATAGTGGTTCCAAAAAGTTCAAGTACAGTATGTAAAATACACAATCTATATTACAAAGATTACTATCAGAATGGAAAAGAATTTTTCAAGTTTCAGGTCCTCATGAACACGCTTAAGATGTTGTAAAGTACTAAACACAGTTCACCTGTCTTCCAAGTCCTCTGAGACACTGAGCAGGTAGATTGTGTTCTGCTGAGCACTGTGCTCACCCTAAACAGTGCCAGGAGATACCATCACTTCCCTTGAGCTCTGGCATGTTCTCAGTTTGCTGGTTTGACTCTAATGAAGGGATGCTTAGTAACTGTGTTGCTTAATCTTCTAACAAAATAAGTATTAGATGATACGTATCTGTGGATCTTATAGACTATATAGGTATTAAAACAATTTAAAAAATGGAGAGACTTACAGAAAAATAGGAATATGTTGTTTTAATTAAGCAAAAACAGAGTTATAATCACTCTTTCTAAAAATAAAATTAGACTCTTTATCAATCCTTAACATCTGCATTTAATATTTTCTTCTAAACAAAAATACAGATGTGATTATGTAACAAATTACAGTCTTTGACAACGTATAGTATTTACCTTCTCTTACACATACTTTAATTCTAATTTGGTCATTAATACTCAATTAATTACTGCAACGTGTTACTTGTAGTAAAAGTGCCACAACTGAACTATAAACATGACATTGCCATCTTAAAACTGCTTTGCTATAAACTGTAGAGAATATACAGAGTTACAAAGTTGTTGTGTTTTTATCAAAATATACAAACCCCCCCAACCTAATGCAAGCTAACAATATTTTTCTCATGAACTATACAGTTATATAAAATATTTGTAAAATTATCTTTGTATTTATAAATATTCTACCTTATTTGCTTTGGTCTATATTTATCACCATACAAGTCCACTTAGAAGATATCTTTGTGTACTTTCTTTGAAGCATCATTATATTTTCCTGTGTTTTATTATTCTGTTATCCTTATTTAAATGGAACCAAAGCTACCATGAAGCCAAAATTTCTCAAGGTGTTCATAGCATTCACCAGTGATAGAATAAGTAAGTGGACTATATTATTACTTCAATCAATACTGTATTATCATTTCAATTGTAATTTTATTGTACCCAAGCTGTAATTTCTCTTAAAATATTCGAGAAGACGAAGTTAAGTAACAAACTGTGAACCATCACACAGAATGAAGCTGAGGATCACTAACCCTTGTCCTGACTTAATTTTTTAACACTTCACAGGGATAAACATACATGAGTAATTGGAAATGCAGATACAGTACAACAGAGCCCTATCATATAAAATGCAACTCGTAGACATACACCCGCTTTGACTTTTTTTGAACATCTCAGTTAAAATTTATCACATTTCCACAAAACAGTGTTAATTGGAATATTTTGGTGATGTCTTTCAGACAGTCCTTAGTGAACTGTGAGGCTGTGAGGCTGTAAGGCTCACCAAGACCTTCGGTGTGGCGGGATGAGGGAGGCAGGAAGGCCAACACTCCTTCCTCCAGCCCATTCCCAGCACCTCTCTGCTATGGGCCACGGGACACTGCGGCAGAGCCTGCCGGGGGCCAGGTGCTGGCACACTTGGGATCACCGAGAAGGGACATTTGAAGGTTAAAAGTTGCATTTAAGGCATGGAGATGACAGGGAACCCCACAAACTGCCCCTGTTCCTGTTTATACACAAGGACTGCCTCAGGGATATATATGAAAGCAAGAATCTTATTTACCAACTCCTCTCAAAATCAAAGTATTTATGGGGAATTGCTCTGTTGTTTGTGTCTAGGCATTATTCTAGGATGAGGAAAAAAACTCTGTCTGCATCTCCTCTTCTGCTGAGAAGAATGATATTTCTAAAGACAGGAGTTGCAGACCCACCAGGAGGTGGACATTTCTATACAGGATTTCTTTAAGCTAGGCTGTTTCAGGACAATTTCCTTAAGACCAATGCACCTGAATAGCTCACCAGGCCATTGACATAGGGATTTAAGCAGTTTGGAAGACTGGCTATAATGACTTCTACTGAATGGTTATTAAATGTCTCAGAGATATCATAAATCTGGAATACTCTCCACACAAGCACTCAGACTTAACAGTTATTATGGTAACTACAAAACTGAATATGGAAAGGAAAAGAGTAGTTTAAACTCCTGACTATGTTTTGTAAATGTTGGAGTTACAGAAAAGCACAGCAGAACTCAACTGTACTTCGGTACACTCGAGCCCATGAAACACTTCCCACCTTCACTGTAGAATACACTAGATTACAGTTATGTCCTTTATAAACACGTTACTTTTTGTTTTAAAAAATGCAATATATAGTTTCTGCAGCAAAAAATCCTTCTACGGAATACACCATGAACCTACTTATTTCTTTTGCCTAGAACGATTCTGACTCAAAACCAGCACTGTAAAATAGTTCAGTGACCAAGTTACCTGTAATGTTAAGTAGAAGGGTTTTGGTTGGTCATTTTTTTCCTTTCTCTCTCTCTCTCCAAGAGTCTATTGTGGCAAAAGTATTTTGGGTATTTCACATTAAGTTTGTATTATTGCAAATACTAGTTTTTCTGTTATTTTTCCTTCTTTTGCATATACTGACACACATTTAGATGAAGAAACTTTATCATAGTAAATGATACTAATTTGAGTGGAGACTTTCCCCGTTCAATGCATCTCTATCTTCTCCAATATATAGTTTTGGGTTTTGATTCTCTTTTGCACAGCTCCCACTCAGAGTATAACTTCTGGAGCTACACTTTGTGTATTTTTCACTTCACTTCCTTCTGAGCCAAGGAAACGTGGATTTTCCAGAAGTTTAGTGCTTTCATTGCAAAACTGTTCTTTTCTATCCTGTGGAGCTGGACTTTTGAATAGATGTTTCTTCTGGTGCATTCCCAGAGCAGCTGCTGTCTTGCAAATTTTGGGGCACTGAAAGCAAGCATATCCTTTTCCGTTGTGCTCACGGACATGCCTTTGCTCGTGGTTCCTTTTGGTAGAAAGGTACAAGAAGCTCTGAAAGCAGAACTGACAGTGGTAGCGTTTTTCTCCAGTATGAATTCTTTCATGTATTTTGAGTGTTTCATTTAAAGTGAACGCCTTATTACAGTATTGGCAGACAAAATCCTTGACACCCAGGTGAATACGTTCGTGTTTCTGTAGATTTCCAGGAACTGAGAAACATTTACCACAGGTTTTGCAAGTGTAGGGCTTTTCCCCAGTGTGACACCTCATATGCATTTTTAAAGTGGATGGACTTTGAAACTGTTTTTGGCATAACTCACAAATGTAAGGCTTTGAAGTAGCTACATGCCAGTGCACGTGTTCTTGACCTTCTGCTGTGGAAGATGGGTCTCTTTCACAGAGCTCACAATGAAGATTAGGCATTTCTGTGTTGTCTTCCTGGCTGATGGCCTTTTCCTCAGGAGCATTCCTGAGTGCATACTCTCGACTGCACGTGTTGTGGCTTTCCATAATGGTGTTCTTGCTTCCGTGCTTTTTCCTCCATTTGGTCTTTTTCATTTTTCTTAGCTGTTTCGATTTCTTTTTTGGTTTGTAATTATAATAGGGTCTCCAGGGTTTATCACTGGAGTCCTGGTCACTTACATCATCACACATTTCTGTCAGTTCCAGGCATTCTGAGCTATAAAGTCTAGACGGGCTCTTTTCTTTTACCTCTATTTCTGGTTCCTCAGTTAGATTGTCCTGCTTGGACTCATGTTTAGATTTTCGTCCCCTTTTACAAAACAGCTTGGATCCTAAAATATGTCTTTTTACAATAGCTTCATTACCAATTTTTACTGTTATTTGACACAGAGGTGCGACATTGCTGTCGGCAGACGTTCCAGGTAAGGCAGGCTTTGCAATGTATGTTTCAGTTTTACTTGATTCTTGCACAGTATTTATTGTTTTGCTTGATGAACCCCCAGATCCTGTGACATGCTGTGTATCCTCAGTTGCTTCTGCTCTGTTGTACTGCAGTGTTTTCTTTTTCTCCTTAATAGTTTTTGATTTTGTAATGCACTTCCCATAATTATCTGGTCCATACTTACCGTCATCGCTTACGGACTGACTAGGCAGATTATTTGAAGATTCTGTCTTACTGTTTTCTATGGAAGTGATTGTTTTACTGTGCATGATTACTGATGAAACTCTGCTACTGTGCATTATAACAGAGGGTGCAGAACTGCTGTAACTGATGACAGAGGTTGAATTTTCATTCACATTACTTAAAGACACAACTGAGGAATCACACTCCTGAGAACCAGAGTCATTCGCAGCAGTGGAAACTCTTTTTTCAGCTGTGAAAAAGTCCCTCTGCAAGTCAGAATTTAAGATACTTACTCCCCAAGAGGAAGAATTCTGAGTATTCGTGGAAGGTGCTGTATCATTATGTGAAGATGTATCCAAGGCCAGAGTTCTGTTGTTTGCTATTATACTATGTTGAAAATTTAGTGGTGGTAGCTCAGAGCTAAGAGAAGTCGGAATGAAGCAGTTAGCAGAAGTAGTTTCATTGGCCTGGGTAGTTGTTTGAACATTTTCATATGAAGAATTTCGGTAGGACTTGTAAGGCATTCGCCTGCATTTCATCGGTAAGAGCCTGTACAGTTTGTATGGGTACACACTGGGTTTTAAACCTCCGTTGGCTGTCTTTTTATTTACTGAGAGACGATGGTCAATTGCGTGGAAGGACTTCTGGTGATTTTTCAGTATATAGTAAGTCATGAAAGTCTCCAGACAGAAAATGCACTGATACCGCCTCTCCCCCGTGTGCCAGATCTCGTGTCTGGTGCGGTACTCAGCCAATGCAAACACTTTATTGCAGTAGTGACAAGGGTACGTTCTCCTCCACGAGTGCACATTTGCATGTCTTCGAAGGCTAGACAGTGTTACATAGCTGCGCTTGCAAACGACACAAGTGTATAATATCTGCCCATCGACCACTTTAACCAAATGATCTGTCTCTGGCAAAGTGCAGTTTGCATTAGAACGATCAGTGACACTGTTTTCAGACAACAAGGGCTCTGTGTTTGCATATGAACTTCCATTCCTTCCCTCTGTAGCAGTATAGTTATCTGCAAAATTTTGTTCTTTTCCATTGTGAACCGATAAGCTACTTGATCTCATGCAGACTTGTTCATGACTTTCCAGTATATTTAGATTTGCAAACTGTTTGCTGCAGTATTTGCATATGAAAGTTTCCTGATGCTCTGAATGGAGTTGAAGATGAGCAGTGAGCGATGCCCTGTCATTGAATGATTTTGTGCAACAGTTACAACTGTAAGCAGGTGGAATGACAGTTGTCTCAGATGCAGAAACATTAGCAGAACTGTCTTGTTCTTCTCTGGATAAATGGAAATCTCCTGCTTTATTCTGAGGTTTCGGAAAGGAAGTAATTGTCTGATCAGTAACTGCTTCATGCTGGGCTTCTGCAGTGGTTACTGTAGGGGCTGGTACTTTTGCTACAGCCAAACTCGTACTCTGGGGCTTAAAGGCTGGCTTGGGAGTACTACCTGCTTGTTTTCCCTGCTGAATGACTGGCGTGGCTTGGTGGTTTTCATAGCGGTCCTCACCCCCCTGGTATGAAGGGCTGCTGTCCTGTTCCACAAAAGGGGCTCCTTGTGAAGTGTCTCCCCCAGAAGAAACTGCATAGGAGTGTTCAGCCAAGGTACTGGCTGGCTCAGCATCTTTGCAAACATCGCTTCTGTCGAGGCTGATATTGGGAGCTTGTATTGTGTCAGAAACCTTTTTAAAGCTGGCCCTCAAATCGAGTGGAGAAAACAAACTGCTTTCTGTCTCAAAAATTGAGAATGCATTTGTAATTCGTGGTCCATTTGTCACAGCGGAGTCTTCGTGTCTCTTTTCGTGTTTTTCCTCTTTGACATTCCCCTTCTCATTAACACAGTATGCATAGGGGCAGGGGGAACTTGAAAAATTCACATCTGTAAGATCTTCCAGAAATGATATTCCCAGCTTTTTCCCTGCAGCTGCAAGGTCCGTTACAGTCTCCTGCCTCTTAACAACTACTGTGGAACTGTAGATGTAATTCAGTATTTCTGTAAACACTTCAGCTTTGAGATCATCTAACTCCAGTACGTGACCTGAAATACAGATAGTACGACTCCAAAAAATGTTTTTAAAGTAAAGGCTTGAAGCTGCCAGCACATTACTATGGGCTTTAAATTTGGTATCTTCCACAATTATGGTGACATCACACAGAATACCCCGAATGCGCTGTTCATTTAAAATGGAAAGTACAGTGTCGCTGTGGAAGTCATCCTTGAGATCCTTTGAATGGGACATGACTGTCATCTACAAGAAAAAAAAAGATATTTAGAAGGCATTTTTCATCCATTTCAGTTACAGAGTAAAGTTATAGTTTCATATAATTTTTTTTATTTATTAACGTTTACATTTTAAGAATGAGTAAATCTTGTCATATTATTTCAGGTTTAAGTCATCTTACGTTCACTGGTGCCAACAGCACTGCAGGAAATGTGTGTACAAATGAAGGAGGCAGGAGCACCAGCAGCTTCCCAGCAGGAGGCAGAGGATCCTCCCTGCCCCTGTCATTCTGTCACCCATCCCCTGCTTTTCCCTGGGGACTGTGGCTCCCAACTTTTGCTGTGCCAGGGGGTGCTCCTGCTCAGCTCACACTGAGTGACCCCGAGCCCTGGATGTGATTCCCCAGCACAGGCAGAGGGATCTGGCAGATAGAAGGGGAAGGCTGGATTGCTGTGGTTCCATGGATACGGAGGACTTTGTTTTCTGGGGCTGTTTGTCAAACAGTGACTTTACAACACAAGTGCATTTGATCCCCCTACTAAGCTGATATTTAAATCACATGCAATAGAGCTTCAGTTACAGGATAAGGCTTTCTAAACAAATGAATGCAAAAGGAACACAATGTGACAAAGAGTAGTGGAGTACATGTAACGTTATTTACATGAACAGAATATTATTTTTTAAATAGTGATTAAATTTTATTAGATAAATACTTTACTTTAAAATGACTGAAAATTTGTGAGCAAATCAAGTAGAGAATAACAATTGTTTTCTTCAGTTATAGTTTAGATTTAGTGTTCACACTTTATAATTTGATAGTGTATTCTTAATTTCTAACAAAAAAAAGGATTTAATTGCAATAGTAAATACCATTAAATTACTGCCAATACATAATAATGAGGTTTAATGATGACCAAAAAAATTATATTAGCCAGGCTATTACTGTATGAATATACTGGTTTATTCCATTGAGATGAAATATGCAAAATACAAATGAAAAACAGACTGGAAAAAATGAATTAATTTGACAAGTGAATTTGAATTTTGACAATTGAATTTTTTATCCATTTAAAATCTGTCTTAACCAGATGATTTTTCTGTTTTGTTCAAAATTCAGATCTGTATCATATAATGAGGTTTGTTCCTTTTTTTCCCCCATCTCTGTGTAGTGTTTTCAATTACTGCTGCCCATTTCTGACTTCAGGTCATGAAGAAATAGTTGTTCTACTGGCACTTACAAATCACTACAGTAAAAAAAAAAAAATCACATTATTAAAGACTCTTTTCTTTCAACTTGTGGAATCAAAATGCACCTTTAAGAAAATTACCAATGCAGATATTTTGTAAGACAGGTTAGGATAGTACAACACTGTAGTTCTGAGTTAGGGATTACTTTCTAAACATTCCATCTGCTGCTCCAAAATCCAGTGTTCAGCTGGAAAAATTTTATGATGACCCTTGCCCTGAAATAATTTACATTACAAATGACAATATATTTATTAAGATGGGTTTGATCCAAATGGCAAAATAAAGGTTTGACCCATATTCACTGAGCAAACAGCAATGGCCATTTAAAACACATTGGCTCCCTCACCCAAGCTATTGGGAAGTAATCCCTTCTGGAAAATAGGGTCTTTCTCATGAAGGTAAGTAATACTGGGCACACATCCCTGCCCTCACTAATCTAATGACACTTTGGACACTATCACAAATCCACCACCTACCCTACTGCAAATGAAATTACCAAAAAGCAATTACAACCTTAGTGTGAAGACAAACAGACTGTACTATGAACAAGACCATAAATTGGTACGTGATGGATGAAGCTTTAAAGTAAAATTTGTCCCTTGCAGCATGGCCACTGTTTCTATCAGGAAGGTGTTGTCTATGCAAATGGTCAGAGCTTCCAAAACTGTACAATGGCTAAGAATTTTCAAGGCAGGGAATTCTGAACAAACAAAATTGTGATTCACAAAAATACCTCTAATGCTTATATATGCCACAGATGTCAAGAAATTAATTCATGAGTGCAAGAATGATAGAAATGTAGATGAATATTATTTTGATTACATGACGCTCACAGTAGCTGTAAATCTAGATGCATTGTTTTTGTGCCTTTTAAACTTAAAACTGTAATTTACAATGGGTTTGTTTATGACACTTATTTTGCTTAAAATAAGAGATATTTACTCATTTGGCATGATAACCTGAAATTCACAATGCTTAGATATGGTTATCTGCTTTGGTTCAGTATCTAAAATCCCAGATATAATTGTAGATATTTCTGGAATATCAAGTCTTTTACAGAAAGCATTCTGACAAAAACACTTTCCTTCCAGCAAACAGCCACTATCCCATAATTGATTCTTTTTTCTCATTGACAATGTCTGAGATTACATCTGACTTGCTCATGTGATGTGGTATTAGAAACCAACTGTCAGACATCAAAAACATTTCACAACAGGAGCCACTGATAGGGTTATTTCCTGAGTATAGGAAATAAATGATGTCAACTCTACCTCCCAGTGAACTGCCCCACAGGAACTTGCCTGGTTTTTTTCTGTTTCTTTATTGGAGACAGCTGGTTGTAGTTCAAAGACACATCATCTGACAGACTGTTTGCTAAGTGTGTCAGCCTGCTACTGCTATGATGAGAGGCATACAAACACAAGTGGGTTTAGTACAAGTCTTATTATTCAACTTGTTATTTAAAAATTTATCCTCCTAAGGACAAAAGTGAATATTTTAAATTTCCACTTGCATGTATACAGATTGACAGTTTTTGTGGTCCTGGATATTTTGGTATGCTCAGTAAAATACCAAACTAGACTCCTTGTGTAAACATGGTAGCAACTATCATTTGCTATTTGGTAATTTAATTTTTTTTTTTTTGGCTGCATGCTAAACCATATGCTATATATCTCCCAGGAAATCTATAAAAAAAAAATCCAGAGAAAATCCATTTTCAGAGCCAACACTTTTTGCTTCTCCCATCTCCACCTACGCGCTCCCCAAATAACCCATTTATTCATATCTGTAATGATTCTTCACTGCCTTCTATTTTACCTGTCGTGCTTCTTGTATTTGCAAAAAATGTGTCTGAAATGCTATCAAATCAGAATACCCTACCTAGCACACACATAAATGGAATATTTTAGGAATGTTTTACATTCCATTTGGAGTTCATACTGTAAAATGAAAACCTGCTCTTCAGTTTCCAAGGGAGCACTACCAAGACCAAAATACACAGAGAGCAAACTCTGCAGATGTATTATTGTTAAATATTTCTGATTAAAACACAGGGAAGTCAATTTGGAATGTAACTATTCTTCTGTATGATTTTTATTATAGAATTACTGAAGAAATTCTAGTATTACTCATAAATGTTGCCCAATATATATGTAAATACCACTTGACCTATTGAAGGGCAACAAAACTCCTCAGCCGACTGAGCCATCCTTTTCTGACACAAATATGTCTGTTATTTTTACACTTTTTACTCTCAATCCAGACATAAATAATTTCTGAGGAATATGAACAGTACCTCTGTAGTACAACCTCATGGTCTTTGGCATAGCTATAGATAAACTTAGGTTATGAACAGCAGAGTTTTTTCTTGGGAGTTATGGGTTCTATTTGCAGATTTCCTGCAAAAACAGTAACAGACTTAACCTGCCATTAAGAGTTGTTGAATCGCTTTGAGAAATAAGAGTTAAATATTCATCTAAAACTTAAGTGTAATGGTCAGCAGGCTGATTAAATTACAATTGTACCCTTTCTGATATCAACAGAATACCATGGCGGGACAACAGTCGTAAGTGAAAATAAGTAATATTAAAAGTTAATGTCAGTATCAGAGATTGATGCATCCAAACACAAATTTTACTGCTCATGCCTCACAGATGGCCACTGCTAATTATAAATACTACAGCAGCCAGCTCTACATGAACAATGCTGAAACAAGAAGCTACTGTTAATTTTTATATTAATACTACTTTGAAGTCAACAAAGGGATCACAAGTTTTATTGGCCAATAAATACCAAATATATTTTTTTTTACTACCGAAGAGAACTGTTGCAATCTAGGAATATTCTTTTAACTTCTGCTAAACTTTTGAAATCCACTGCCAGGCAAGTGTGCCCCATTACATATGACAAGAGATTCTTTTATTCCACTTCAGTCGGCTAAATTTGAAACACAGGCTAGTGGCATAACTAAAAAATCCCAAAACATTAGGGGCAGTTGCTAGTACCCAGTCAAAATAAAAATGAGCAAGATAATTGATGAACTGTAGGAAGAGTTTTCCTGTTTTCTTATTCCTTAGATTTCTACTGGGATTTTGAAGATGCTAATATTTTCTGCTAGTTAGCAACATGACACTATGGAAATACATTCACTCCGTAATTTCCTCATGTTCAGTCTCACCCCACTCTGTTAACCTACTTTGCAGGGTCTCTCTCTGTTTCCAGGCTGCTTCCCAAGCTCAGAAGGGGACGTTCCCCTGTATCTAACTCTCCTAAAGGATGCCATTCTCTTCTGCAGCAGAAATGGGGGTATGCATCACCAACGAACAAAAAAACCCAAATTAAGTACACACACGCCTTATATCCCCCAGATCTGATCCCTGCTCACCTGGAACCCTGCTGTCCCACCATCCCTGTTATGACGACTGCCCAGCTTTTTATGGAATCACTTCACCAGTGCCCCCTGGGCAGTACGGCTGCCCCGGTCAGGGTCCCTGCAGCCTCCTCACAACCCCACGCACGCAGGGCCGTGTTAATGATGTCTAATGATGTTAATGATGTCTAATGATGTTAATGATGTCTCAGGATGTTAATGATGTCTAACGCCGTTCAACAGCTCGCAGGACCATGCGGGACAGCGCTCCGCTCCATGGAGCTACACCTCATTTCTACAAGTGCATTTAGAGCTTTACTCTTTTAGACTCTCACATCCTCCTCCGTTACTATCGAATACTTACTTACCTGGTCTGTTTGTTAAAGCCTCATAAGCATTATAGATTTTAAATGTGGTTTTTTTCAGCCTGGCGCTTTCCTCTTTTAATTCAGACAGCTGGGGGGGGGGGCGCTAGAATTTAGCCTAAGAATGTAATGTCAGGGTTAACAGCCCTCTGAAGCGACGCGACGAGCCCCACGCTCAGAGCAGAGACTCTTTCCCACTATTAGCCTCCCTACCTCATCCTCTCGCTCCCTCCTTTACGCTTCCCACGAACTTTTCGCACCGCACAGAAACAACGTGCACGGCCTGGGCAGCGCCTGGCTCAGAACACCAGAGCAATCCGGCTCTGTGGGCGCTGTGACTGCCCCGGCCGTAGGTAACCACAGCCCCTCCGCGGTGCCGCGGGCCCGCTCTGACCGGGGGGTCCCGCCCTGGCTCCCGGCTCGGCCCGGGGCGGGGGGCGCGGGCGCTGCCGGCGGTGCCCGCGGGGGGGCGCTGCCCCCGCGCCGTGACGGCCGCGGCCCCTCGCGGGCAGCGCGGTGCGAAATAACCCCCTGTACGGCCGCAGGAACGCGCGGCCCCGCAGGCGGTGGCTGCGGCCGCTGCCATCGCCTCCTAATCCCGCACCGTCCGCGCAAGGCTCGGGCTCCCGGCGCGGCGGCCTCGCTGTGTGCGCGCCTGAGAACGGCGCGGCCCGCGCGGGGCCCCGCTCATGGCGGAGCGCTGTGCCCGCGCTGCCCCTCCCGCGGGAGCCGCGTACTGACCTGCCGCCGCTCGGTCCCTGCCAGCGCCGCGCTCCGCCCGCGCACAGAGCAGCTCCCGGTCCCCGGGACACCGGGCCATTAACGCCGTGTCAGCGGGCTCCCCGCGGGCGGGCAGCGGTCGAGGGCCGGGGCCGGGGCCGCGTTGCCGGCCCGGCGGCGGGCGGACGGCGCGGCCGCCATTTTGCTGTGCCGATCCCGGCGATGGGATCGCCCGAGGTCTGCCGGGCAGGGCCGGGCCGGGCCCGGCGCCCTCCGCCGCCATCGCGGCCGGGCCCTGTCCCTGTCCCACGGCAAACGCCTCATGCTGGATAACTGGGACAGTGGGATATTGGGCCCGTCCGCCAAGCTGTTCGTAGGCAAGGACCGTGAATTCAGAAGGACGAGGAAATGCGGCGTTGCCAGTTCCCAGCCCCTGCTCCACTGCCATCAGTGCGGCTCTGTGCTCATCTCTGAGAATTACTCTGACACCTGCCTCGGCACTTCCAGGGCCTCACTGTCCTTCCAAGCCTTCTCCCAGGAAGGAAGAGAAAGCACAGAGCTATTTAGCTCCAGAAATGGTGTCTCCTACCACTTCCCTCCAGAAAGCTGAGATTAAACACTTCCTTGAAAAAAATCTGAAATAAATTACATTTCGTTACTGCAGTATAGTCACATTTACCCTTTTCCTTATCTGATTATAGTAATTATTTATATTTTTAAAGCATCTATAGACAAATGGTACAAGGAAGTTATGTTAAACAGTATTCTCACTAATTTAGGGTTTCTTCATATCTTTTACTGCCTCAGGAAACAAGCACAAGTCTACCATTAGTGCTTCATAAGCACTGACAAATGCTCATGTAGATAAAGAAGTACACAGCTTGATTTTATTTGGCCTGATGCTCCAATACATTTGGTACAGTCTTCCCAGATATTTTCTCTCTCAGCCTCTCACTTTAAATAGTCAGCAAAACCTGTTTTCTCAGGACTTGGAATTATGAAGCTTAGAGAAAAACTGGGCTTTGAGACAGGTGAAAAACATTATTAGAAAAATTAACAATTTGGGGTTTTGTCTTAAAGATTGCTTGAAAATACTTCGTCCAAAGCTAACATGTGCTTAGTTTTACAAGCTATTGTGTACAAGGCTTCATTGGACAGTAGCTCTATTTTCAAATCTTAAACCTATGCATTAGAAGCACTGAATAGTAGGAACTGATTAATTTTAGACAAAAACAAAATCCAGAAGCATGAACTATTTTGTCATTGTCATACTTGATGGGTCTGGACGTCAGAACTTTGCTAGAGTCTCTTCATGATAAGCGCTGCTTATTATCTCAGGAAACTATTTAATATCAACATAAGAAAATATAAGGAGGGGAGGTCTTTTGCCCCTATCATTCTGTCTTGGAACTATCAATGTTTTCCTGGTTCTTTAAAAGATACAGAAAGAAATTTGTTCATGTCAGGCAATTGTCATAATTTCAGTGACTTATCTATACACACCTCTTTTTCACTAATTTATACAGTCCACATTAAAAGATTGTCTTAGAGATACTGAATATCTCTGTGAAGAGTCTAATTCCCTCTTCTGGATCACTGGAATTCTTACTTATAAATTCACCTACTGAAGCAATGAGTATGTTTTTAGTTTAGGACTCTCTGCTACCAAAAAACTGTTTCTTTAATCTCATGGCAAACTGAGTCACAAGATGACCAGTAGCTGTTCACCCACAGCTGTGGGAGGGGAACAAATAATTGAAGAACATGGTGGTATTGATTGAGAAAGCAAAGTGTGTCCCAAGGTTTTCCCAATCGCCTTTCATATTCTGACTTACATAACGGAGAAGCAAAGTTTCATATGCATGTGTAGGTTACTTTTAATCTTGGACTTTGCCTATTGCTTATTTGCTAGTGTTCCTTTATTACTGTTTTAGATATGTATATACATAATAATATGTATTTATGAAGATTTCTGGCACAAGTGCCACAAGAAATATTTGTGACAAGTGTGTTGTCAGTAACAATACAATAAAATGGATTAAATTAAACCTGTTGTAATCCTTTAAAAGAAAGAAATGCATTACTGAACAAGCATCTTTTTTGATTACATGAAACAAATTTAAGGAAGATTAGGTTATTAATTCCCCCATAATCATAATTATTTTAAATTGTTTTGAAAATCAGATACATAACCATCATTTGTATAGCTGATACCTCCAACTTAGAGACATTAATTTATTTGTACTTGACCACTGGATGCTCTGGCAATCTTAATATCTATAGACAAAATAACAGATTTGGAGGAAAGTTGACTTTTTTTCTTTATCTTTTTTCTCTTTTTTTTTTTAAACAGGGTGTTTTTTTAAGGCAACTTCAGCTCATCTGCCAAAAAAAGAATTATTTTTTCTATGACTAATACTGTAATTGTAGGAACTAATTTCCATATTTTTTTTATATATATATATATATATAACTTAAGCTACTGGAATTCACAGTCTCGTCAGCTCCTTGTGTATTAAAAATATTCTTCATAATAAGAATTTTTTTCTAGGGCTGTCTTGGCCTCACCCAGGATTTTACATTATCATTATAATGTTTCATGTAAAACCAACTGCATGCTAAGTAAATGAGGGTGCTGGTGCTGCAGTCAGACCTGTGTGAATGGACTATGGTGACATCTGTGAGAACTCACACAAGATTCATTTGCATGTGCAGTCCTGATTCCAGGGTATAAGCCACGATATAAATGATATACTTTAAAAATAGCTATCTTGCTAGTGTATATATACCAATTTCTATTAAAAATATAAATGTTTGCATATAACCTCACACAAATATAATGTTCCTTTTAAGTGGAAGTCCAAGTAGTTTAGCAGTGGATTATTTCTAATATGGTAAAATTGCAAGGTACAGAGAAAATTGTCAGAGTTTCTTTAAAATATGTAAATCAGTTCCAATGTTACTGAAATGGTGGTGTTTGGATGCTTTGCTGAAGTCTGATGATCTTACTTCTGCAGCTGGTGGCATGTGGCATTCTTTCTTTAAGAGTATTTCAGACTGCCTGGGAAAAAAACATGTTCCAATGTTCCTCAAGCAGTTTCAGCTGTTAAGGTACAGCAGGAAACAACATATATATGGCATTACTCAGGCTCGCAAATTCATCATAAGTAACAGGAGTTTGGCCAGGACGTGACTGGTTTCTGTCTCAGAGCCTACAGCAGGCCAACCTATCCATAAGGAAAACTCTTGGATGGACTGTCGTCTTCCTTGCTCTCACTGCTGAGCTCAAAGCAGCCAGTGATGCTGCTGAGGAAGGAAACGCAGCTCCTCAGCTCTCAGACAGGCAACACTTCACTCACAAGTGAGGCACAGGAAAGACCCAGCAGCCCAAAGTGGCTTCAACTCCCCTTCGTGTTACATGAGCAAGGGTAAGAGTTCCTTTGTGCAACCCTCCTCCTTTTCTCAAGCATCAAGTGGAGGGAGAAGAAGGGAGAAGGAGCATAGTTACAGTGCCTGTAGCAGCCACCTGCTCCTCCAAGTCTGGTGGAGAGGAGAGAAACCTGGGACAACTCATTTGGCTCTCAAACTGTGAGCTGTGCATGTGCACCAACCAAGTCTTTCTCCAAGGTATGCTGCCTTTATAAAATTTAAGCATGGCCTAATCTGGCTCCCATTAACACTGAACAGAACACATACAAGCACTTCTTAACGGTGTAACTACATCTTTTTCTCTTTCATCAGTCTAAAAAAAAGAAAATGAAGCAACAGCAATAACTGACATAAATCCAAATTCTTCTTTTGCACAAAATACAAAAGCTTATGTTGAACTGGTACTAAGAATCAGCTGACTTTACATCTTGCTATCTCTGAACAATCTTAGTATTATTTTCCATTTAAGTCTTTCATTTTTTATGTGCTGCTGACAAGCCATTTTCTAGCCGCCTACACTTGTGTGGCATATCAGAGTCCTTAGCTAGCACAGATCAATTGCAAGCACGAAGCTGTGTTTATAGACACAGTGACAACAACAGACATTTTTCTGTTGTTGACTGCTGTCAAATGTAGTGATTTATATGTTTGAATAGCTTTAAACAAAAGGAGCAAATGAAACATTTATTATTTGCTCATTCAGAACAATTACTATGTGGTATTTTTTTGCCTATTTGGTTATCAGAAAGATAAAGTGTTGAGCTTTTGAACTCAGTTGAACTCAGTCCCTCATTTTCCAATTTTCAGAGGAAACATCCTTGGAATATGGGAACCAGCATTCACTGCACACTCAGGGGCCACTGTTATTCTGGGTGAGGTGTGCTGGGGGCCAGGCCAGTGCAGCCATTCCTGCCCTTTACTACAGCTGATGTAGCAAATCATGCGAGACTGAAAATAGAGCTAAATCCCTTTTCCTGGAAACACCTCATTTAGCTGGTCTGCCAGAGGGCTGGACACAGCCATTTTGAAAACTAGGATTGTTTTTAAGCTGTTAACTGGCCACCACTGCTCTCCAGTATCCCTTAAAATATTGCAAAATATTTTTGGTTTTGCTGGTCATATTGGTGAGCCAAAACCAACGTGCAAGTGATGGCTATTGCTCTGAATCATCACTTTGCGTGGTCAATATTATGACAATTTACTGGACACACAATAACTTTGTATGCTCTTCTTATGCTCCATTTTGTGCTGACCTAAGTGGCTCAGCCTAAGTCCTACTTTTCCACCCTCCTGCATGTTTCCTCAAGGCTGTAGCAGGGCCTTTGCTCGTGCAGTGGAGAAGGATGGTAGCAAAAGCAAGTAACAACTGGCAGCAAGAAGAAAGTGTGTGCTGCTTGTTCTCCCACCAATATGAACTGCTCAGCTCTGAGCTCAGCTCAGATGGGGAGCAACAAATAAAATTATTAATAATAATTTAAAAAGCCCCAAAACAAAACCACAAACCAACCAAACAACAGTTGACTTCTCTCTCTCTGTAATAATTTCCCAAACTCTTATTTGCTCAAAGGCCTTAATGGTATTGCAGCACGTGATGGTGTATAATCATATTGTTTGTGGTTCAGGATCATGAAAAGATTCATGTGACAGTGTTCAAACTGTCTGGAATTAATACTAGATTCTCATATTGATTCTCAACTGCTGAGAATTAGGGAAATGTTGAGCATTGTCAGGATAATCTTCATTTCCTAAATCTAATTGTTATGTATGAAGTCTTCTCTCTTACTGTGTGCTCCAAAAAAAGTAAATGGGAATCTTTTCATTGATTTCAAGGCAGATGTAATTAGGCTACTGGTCACATAAGCAACTTCTCAGATTACACACACTGAATTTAAAGCCAGGATTTGTAGATTCCCATTTTCCCTGTCTTTTTAATTAATAGGATTTCAGACTTATTTCTTAAAAATATGTAATTTTGGGATAACCCAAAGCATTGTATACACTTTTCATTCCAGATATAAATACTTTAAGAAGAAAGGCCAAAAATAACCTGTACATAAACTTGCTGAAGTCAGTACACAAATTTGACAGAACTGACCTTATTTATCTGAGCTTCTTTTTAATCCAGGACTGTAAACCAAAATAGTACTACACAAACACTTGCACAGAAAGTATGAGTGCTGCCTAAATGCTACATCCAAATATTATTCCAAAAGTCTGTGAACAGCTGTTATTTTGACTTCCACAGCTTTTTCTCCAGCCCTGCCTTTTCCTGTCATTGACTGGTAGAAGACAACACTTGGGTCTTATCTCTTGGCCTGGGTACACTGGATAGAATGAGAGTGCTGCAAGCAACACCAGCTTCGTTTTTATTTAGTGGCTTTAGTTTGTCACTGTATAAAACAGTATGATCGTGCTTGCTTCTGACTGCTGGCACAAGATTCGGATTTAGAATGCCTGAGCATTTCTGAAAGAATGTAAACCAGCCATCATTTCCATCCACATTTGGTTGCTGAAGGCAGTGCTATGAGTGTTCAGAATCCTGGAGAGAGGTTTCAATTTGCAGACCAAGCCTACCACACCGATTTCGTCCAGTTATCGCAAGTCCAATTTAAAGTGCAATGAGTTAAAAAATCACAAGAGATACTTCCATTGAAAACATGGAGATTTTCAGTTAAAACCTTTGAGTATTAGGAATCCACATTGGGCCATGCCCAGAAGTCTTTTTATATGGTGATTTTCAAGATGCATGCATTATTGTGAGCACATGGTATGTAAATGCATGGGGCTGCTTAATAAGCATTCACTGACACACATCTGCAGCTTTGCTAATGTACCTTTTATTCGTATGTGGTTGTCAAGGAAACAGGTTATGGCCCAGTATTCTATCTCAAATGTACTGAGCAAGTATTCCATGAGAATTTACTTAAAATAGGTACAACTTAAGTTTGGCAGCTCATTGCTTCTGTAAGTGCAGGTGACCTGAATTTATCTAATTTTAGTATTTCCCTGATTAATTTAAACCACCAGTGCCATTTTATTGTCTCTGAAAATCTGTTGCCATTTTCTATGTCACGCAACATCATGTATTAAAAATAAACGTAAATACAGAAAACAGTTTGAGATATTCTAGGAATCAAAGAGGTTTTTTGGCTTGTGGGTTTGTTGTTTTTGTTGTTTTTTTTTTTAAATTTGGTTCCTTATCATACATTCTGCCTGGTAACCTTAATTACTTATTTTGACTTAGAGATACCACAGCATGAACGACTGTGATGCAACAAACCATTTCCTACAGAAATTTGTGCAAATAGTGCTACTGAAATCAATGGAACTTCTCCCTTTCTGTAACGCAAATTATACTCTTTGGTACAAGGGACCACATTAAAAATTAACAAATTAATCAGGATTTCACTGATTCTTCCATTCAATACATACATATCTTAAATTTAAAGCACAGATATCAGACATATTCATTCTAACCAAGACTATTGTTGAACATTACAATAAGAAAAAAGGAAACTGCTAAAATCTGAAAAAGACGTGCAAAATGCGAACTGTTATTTTGAAATATCCTGGATATTTATCGCTCTGAATCTACAAAGTGCTCTTTCCAGCTCATGAATCAAGAGGGTTTTTACCATCCCTGATTACGGTCACATATAAAGGTAGAGATTCTATGAACTATACACAGCTTAACCAACACAACAGTGTCAGAAGTGGGCACTGGCACGAAGAGTTCTGCCTTTCCTGTGTGGCACAGGTTTGTAAGGAGCACTTGTGACTGAGATCTCGAGCTGACATTCTGGCAAGCTCAGAGGTTTGCTTCCCTACCAATCTGTTTGGTTTGTACAGATCATTGGTGGCTCTAACAACCTGTTTCAAAGATCTGTTCTGCCTGATTTTGCTTGTCCAACCTCTGTGGCAATAGAAATCCAGCAGGAGCTGGAAAAATCCAACAATACTGACATGAGAATAGAGCAGTGTGGTACCATAGCGAGAACAACTCTTAAATTACTATAATAAATTAGAACTTAACAGAAAAAAAATTATGTAATGCAGTGGTTATAGTGTTAAATATTTTATCTCTAATTCTATGTGATAGCACCCCATAAACTTACCCACCTAAAATCAGGTTGTTCTTCTGTTAGAGCCTTTTAAAAGTGGTATTGACAGGTATTTTCGGGAAAATCATCTCAGTAATTTTTGTAAACTCTGTGGCTACTGTGTATCAGCCTGCAAAGGGAAAAATCCAAATGTAATACTGAATTATTGGACAAGTACTAATTTCCGCATACATTATGTAATTCATCAGAATTTTCCCGGGGGTGCTGTAGGACTCCAAATCTACATCTGTGAGGCTTAGAACACACCAGCAATAAAACAGTGCCATTAACCAAACTTCTGCTGCATTGCTGCATTGTTTTATTATGGTTTAACCTGTGTAGTGCAAACTGGACATAATGATTCATAATATGTTCTAGACAGAAATGTAAGGACATTTTCAAGTTTAAAATAATAATTTCAAAAGATGTTCCCTTTCTTCTCTTTCTATTCCATCCCTTTTGGTCTCTCTTGTCACAGATATCATCAGAGTATCTGTGATAATGACATTTCTAGGCAGTTCTTGTTCTCTGGAATATACTTCCTCTGTCTCTCTGCTTAAATGATTATTCATCCTTGTCAAACATGCAGATTTTGTTATTATGTATCAAACATCCTAAAAAGGTTTTCATGTAATAGTATTAAAATTATTCAGAACAGGATTTTGTTTCGAAGATACTAAACAAAATGAAATTGTTCCATAGGGCAATTGCAGAATCATACAGATAAGGCCTTATGACTCAGCTGATAGGCATTTATAGCAGCAATGAGAGAGCAGCAATTAAGAACACAGAGATGCATCTTCCATTTGCAAATGCACCAAATACTCTTACAAATAACATTGCACAGGAAATACGGGATCCATTACTTTGGCTTTTAAAGGTAAGAAGGTGAGCTAATTTTTTTGTGTTGGTTTAGCCAAGTACATTTTAGTACAGGTTAATTTGATTGAGAATTCTGTAGCTCACGTCGCCTATAACAAAGGCCAGAATGAAAGAAAATTGTGTTAAGCCGTTATTATTACCTCAACTTCCAATAAAGGCATAATCATAAGTGACCAAAATATGGTGACTGGAAGCTTAAACAGCTCATTTGGGGGAATCAAACAGTAAAAGTTCTTACCAAAGACAAAGAATTCCCAAATTTGGTAATACCAGAATTCAAATACAATATTATACACAATAAAGCCCTTTTAATACATACTAAAGCAATTTATGTGATAAAATACAACGGGCACTAGATGCCTCAAAAGGGTTAATTGGTACCTGTTCATTACAACCAGAATCTGTCTAATAGTCTGAGAAATATTATCTGAATCCACTGAGAGACCTGCAGTTTCAAATCAAAATGAAGTTTAGAGGTAGAAGTAACCTTAAGCAGAAATGCTATTGAAAGTAGAATAGCGTCTGAGTGAATAGTTTTTGAGTTTGATTTTATTTTTACTCATGCTTTGTATACATTTTCTGTTTGGCATAAATGGAATTTGCATGTTTAAAAGAACAAATTTCATTTATAAAAAGGGAGGCTCAGTATCAACAATTAGACTTCTAGATAAAACTGAAAACAAAACCCGCAACAAAATATACCCCAAAAAACCCAACAAGCCCCACTAACAGTAATATCTGCAGGCTGTGCTGGAGGTGGGAAAAACTGCACCTGCTCCTCCATGCCCGGGTTAAACCCCTTAGCCAAAGAGAATAAAATGGATGAAGTTTACAGATTTCTTGTGGCACCTCTGGCTACGACATTCTGACACTGCATTAGCTGGAGGTACCTCTGAACTACGTACAGCAACCCACGTATAACAGTCAAACTGGAAACAGCTTGCTAATTACCAGACTCCTCCTCAATAAAGAAATCGCTTTCTTTAGCTGGAAGAAATTACTGTTCACAGGCTGCCAATGAGTTTTTCCGGACTCATGAAAGCACTTGAGTTCAGTCATATTAATTACAAGAGGACTCGCACCCCTTAACAAAGAGCAAATTGGCAAATGGATTTAAAACAACCATAGCGAAGTGTGCTCATGGAACAGAGCTACTTTTAAAAAATGCCTTAAGTGGGTATGCTTGAACACAAAGACGTAATAAAAACAGTTTATTGCTAAGTGCTCCATCTTTTCTAAAGATAAATATCAGCGGCAATAAATAAACTGCTTCGACATATCATTTGCTCAGCAATTTCCTTTAAAAATAACCACACAAAAATAAACAAAGAAATGCACTTTCTTGCTACAGGTAATGGCGCACTCCATATTAACATTTTAGACAGGAGAATAATTAGCAGAAGCAGGCTACTGGAGATAAATCAGATTACAAAAAATGCAAACTTTAATATGTCACTTGAGAGATGCTGTCTGTTGTGTTTTCAGTTCTGCTTCTTTAGGTGGAACAGAGGAATATTGCACTGTGTTAAACTAATCTTACAATTATGAATCAAATGGGTTTCTTATCATTGTTAAGCATTTGCCTATTACAACAGATGACAAGTCATATTCTTGAACAGTTACACTCTGTTCACTTGGAATGCATTGAACCGATATATTTAGAAATAAATGAGAATTAATTTGATATTACTGATACTGTCAAGGCTATTATTAATAATTGGCTGTGCTTCTAAATGCATCCTCTGCATTCATTTTCAGTGCTGGGTCCTCATGCACACAAAATATACTTAGTCATTTTAAAGCCAAGGACATGAAAGGAAAATGGCTTCCCTGCTGCAAAAGTCTCATTGCAGTAGTGAGAATTTCTCAAGTCACGTACAAAAGGGATCGACACGGAGATACACTACGTTATAAGCTCAGTGGAGACATTTAGTAACATCTGATTTTGCATAGGCAGTTACCTGTGGTACACATATGATTTTACTTAACTGACACTGTAAAAAATAGTAGCTAAAAATAGAAATAAAGAATTATAATACTTAAATTTTGCAAAATCTGTAAGGTCTGCAAATTACCGCAGACCACAAGTGACCTTATTCTCTGAAGGTTTGTTTAAGGTCTGACAGGAGTTCTTTGCAGTATGCTTAAAAACAGTTCTGTACCTGCACTTCAGTATTTAAAGAAAGCTTTATTAGCATTACTGTGGCTGAATTCAGAAAAAGTGAAAGAAGGTTTAAACATACTTCTGATTCTCTAAATTTCTCAGCTGCTAAATATTTTAGTAATATTTTTATACTTGTGATAATGAAACTATCTCTTTATATACACATAGTACAAACCTTGACCTACATGCAAGGCGAGGCTAAATTAAAAAAAGAAACCAGGGTACGTTTCTGGGAACAACCATTGCAAAACAGGAATAAAACAGGTTTTTGTGTGTACAGCCTTATAAACATGGCATCGTTTAAGAACTGATAGACACATGGAAACATAAAATGAGATCAGTTCTCAGTTAGAACTAGGAGGAAACAACCATTTCCATTTGCATTGTGATATTGCTATTAAAGAGAATAACATCTTTCTACATCTCTACCATTGAACCTTTTAAAAGGATTTGGTTGCCAAGGAAACTGGTTCTGGCCCAGTATTAATCTGAAACAAACATATTACAAAAGTTGGGGTAAGTAATACAGTACTCATAATTATTTTTATTCTTAATGCTCAAATTCAGATTTTTGTATTTAAGGCTGTTAAGTTTTCACTTCATAATCTTTTTTGTGTGAAGTAAAAACACAGTGAACTGATACTCAGTTTAAGCTGACAGGGCCATCTATATCAATCTTTCTCTTTAAAATCCTTCTATCTTTAAATAAAAAGAAATACTGGAGTTTTATGTTTGTAGCTAATACTGAAAATACAAGCATTAAAACATATTATTCTTTATTTAATATTTCGCACAAAACACAAAACCGCTCACGACAGAATTTAAATATTTTTCATTTTTCTAATCTATCTCAATTGTTATTTCTGCATTTTATCTTCAAGCTTAGTAATGCTTATAGTCAGCTTTAAAATGTAATGGAATCAATAGGGTTTTCAAAAATTCTTTTGTTGCATAAGCGTTGCCACGCCCTTAGTACATATGATTATTTTAACAGACATGATTGCTCCACTTTCACAATAGATTTGAAAAAAACAGATATGAGTAACTGTCATGCCATTATGTGAAGCCAACAATTTAATATAGGTTGTTTTCATTAACAGTTAAGTACATTTTTAAACTGAAAGCTACATTCCAAAGCCCATTTCATGTTCTTGCAACACTGACCAAGAAAACAGTAAAACATGCAAATCTCAACCTACCTGCATGTACCACTTAGAGCAGTGTTAGCATGGCAATGCACCCAGCCATTTTTATGTAAAGCGATGGAGATAAGTTCTATTCTTGATCTTCTTGATAATTTTTTAGAAGCAGTTGTCAAAATTCAGATGAGAAGCAGCTTGAATAGACCGTGATCAGGAGAACTGAGTTTATCAACAGGGAAAGCAGGAGTGGGAAAAAAAAAACAAACACGTCCTCATCCAAGGTTTTCCGAAACTGCAACACAAGGTTGGCTTTTTTTTTTTCTCCTCCTCAGAGGGTTCAAAGCTTGAAGCTGACCACTGCAAAGGCCACTTGTCACATTTACTGAAAATCAACCTATTGATATCACAGCTGAAAATATAAACTCGACAACCAAAGCCCATTGCACAACGTGGACTGCGTAAGAGTTAAAAATAGATTCGACGTGCCTCCTACCTGCATAATAAATATGTAAGTTTCAAGTGCTTTAATTCGATATTCACATTAATTAACAATACAATATACATTATTTAAACTACAGTAAACGCAAGAAGAAAAAGGGTGACACCATCTGGAAGCACAGTTTGCTTTTTTTTTCTCCCTTTCCAAGGGCTAATAATGTAGTTTGAATGTGATGACAAGCTAACAGCTCACCACATTGCAAATGAAAAAAGACTTCTTAAGGTGATGCTCAAATATCTAAGCCTGTAATGAAGCACAAACCACTCTTCACTACTGCATGACATGGCACACAGACCATTTACATACTCACATTTGAGATACTAGGCACAGTATAATGAATTCAATACACAGCATGCACACAGCACAAGCAACGTTAATCCTGCCTGCCATTTTAGGCTTGCAGGAGTAAGATACATACTGCAGCACAGCTCTGGTAAGGGAGGAGGCAAGGGACAGCTCACCTTAAATGCAGTATCTGATTAATGTTGTAAGTGACATTGCGTATCAGCTACAGAGTCTTGGTTCAACTGGGTGGGAGGGAACAAAGAAAATTGTCATCAACTGGTGATGCAAGATGAGCTCCAGTCACTAACACTGTTAGCAAACTCCAAATTCTACAATGATACAGTAGTAAGCATTTCAAACTCTTATCAAAATCTGCTTGTGCAATGGCTGAGTCGCCTGCCGAGGAAAACAAAACAGTCTTCTTGCTTATTGGAGAAGCGCTGCAGCGACTACAGTAACATCCTCTCGATGCAGAAAGATTTCACGTCGCACATATTAAATCCTGGATGCATTTGCTGTGCTTTCTCAATTTTTAAGTCTCTGAATTAAAAAATAAAATAAAAAGCCAATGATAGCAGAAATAGTAGAGCTAAAAGTCTAATGTTCAGACAAATAAAACATTTCTTTTTCTTTCCTTTCTGTTTTCTCTCTTTTACAGTCCATCAAAATCCTGAGCAGTATTGACAAACCACACGAGCACCGGGTCTGACTGCATGATCAGCTGTCTGTGTCTACGCTACACCCTGTTAACCACAAGCAGTGTTAGAGCTAAATATATCTGCAATGCAGAAACGGTAGGTGCTATGTGGCATACAATTCTGATCAGTTTTAAGACATTTTGCTATCCTCAGATATAATAAATAAAAGAAAATTTGGTGCTGATCTCTGTCAAGCACGGTATCTGTCAGACTTACAGAACATAAAAGCTATCCTAAGTACACTGACCTAGATAGCACTAAGAAGACTTAAGCAGCGTACGAGCATACTCACTGTCAAAGCAAGGAAAGCGAAACAGTGATTGTCTAATCAAACTGAAAGCAACAACTCACTACCACAGTCTGAATTCCAAAATGCTACGTACTGTATATGCACATCTCATGTTATTGGAAGACGCAAAGCTCCTTTGTTTTTTTTTTTTTTCTCGGAGGCTTTTCTTAGCTACGGTTGCACAATGACATTCTGACATCATGGAGGTCAATGCAGATACTAAAGTGCTGTCGTCTTTAAGGAAAAAATAATTTTGAAACATAAAACCAGCAGAAATAATAATTAAAAATATCACATCACCTACTTAATGGCTTTCTGTTACCTTCTGAGATTAATAGCATGCATGTTGTTCAGCCGCTGCATACGTTAAATTGGTATCACCCTCTGCAGAGACTGCAGGAGTAATTGTGGGAATTAGATTTTTATAAGTGTCAAAAAAGGCTTATTTTCTGGAAAACTTAAAAACACAATAAAATATTTTGCATGTATAATGAAAAATATGCAAAGAGAAAAACATTAAAAACTACTAATCTGATTTTTTTAAAATGCCTAATAAGCAAAAATGGTTCTGTTTTCATTGTCACTGTGTCTCCAAATGGAGAATGACAGAACCATACTGCAGTTTACTATAACCTGAATTACCTTCCCAGAAGGCTAAACCAGCAGGTGAGGTAAAACAAACCATAAGATCTACCTGTTTAAAGAGTAGAATCTCCCCCACTATGTCAGTGACTTCTCTCAGCTCCCTCTCCCTCTACCTGCGAATACCGCAAGCTGATACCCAGCACGAGAACAGAATTGTGAAGATTAACGTGTTAGCTCTGAAAATATTTCACTGAAAGAATTCTTTAGGTAAATAATATTTATCATATGTATAAGAGAATATAAATGGTTTCTGGCCAACTGCAGAAATAAACAGCTCCTTGTGAGGCCAGATTTGCCCAGAGAAGCGCTATCTTTCACTCGACCTGCCAATATGGCTGAGAAAGAAAGCAGCCAAATTTTCAGACACATATTCTTTCCCTAGGAACCTGTGTACCTTATGATGTATTTTTTTCTCTAAAAGAGCACCACTTTTTTAAAGTGAAGACTAATACCAAATATCGTGTTAAATCAGAAAATGTTGCACAGCAAAAACTAGGCTGCTGTACGTACGTATTCATTTCTTGTAAAAATCAGACAATCTGATTTTGCTTCCCCCCCCCCTTTCTTTTTTAATGATTAAATAGGTATCTGTTCAGTTTGGAGGTTTTTCTTTGGGAAGTTATTTGGCATTTTGTTCTCTTTCATTTTAAAGGCTGGGAATGAGATGATCCTAACAGTCAGTGCTTTAAAATATTCAGAATCCCCTTCCATAAATAGCACATCTGTCACAGAAAGGGAACCCAGCCAACAGAAAGGCAGATCAGACCAGCAAAAACAACTGCTATTGCAATGCATGATTACAAAATAAGTTAGGGTTTTAGCAAGCCTTTATTTGTATTTTTGTTTGTTTTGAGCCTTTTTAATTAAGAGCTGTCTGATGCCACCATATATCAACTTTAAATTAAGAATATTAAATATAGGTTAGTTTTGAGGTTTATTTAATGTTCATCTCTTAGTCAAACGTATACTGTCACGTTAGTCATGCCCTGTTTAAAACCACGGTGAAAGCTCCTATAGATTTCAAGAAGGGAAGATTTGGGCTGTATTAGCAGTTTGTTAAATTATGATATTATTATTTCAGAAGCCAGTGATATTTTTGTATAAAGACAGTAATTTTCAGCAGAAGACTGATTCCTGCGGAGTCTCGCAACAAATATGTCTGCTCCTGCATTCCTGAGGTCAGCATTCTTAGTCTCCCAGAGAAGTACTGCTCTGGGACAGACACAGCAAGGTGTTTTGGCTTGTGTGATTTAGGAAACATTAACAGCCTGCTGGCAGTGAACGCAGCAGAGGAATAAACATCTCACATTGAACAGGGGAGTGAGTCTGTCGAAATCTTTATGCATACTTCTTGCTTTAATGGGCAATTTTCAGTGCTTAATAATAATTTTGCAGGCTTAAATTTGCAATGATTTTGCTTCAGATTCAACATCAGTTCAGAAAGCAGATTCTTCATCCTTCTACAGCTTCACAATACATGCCATGGTAAATAAACAAATTCAAAAAGTTGCATTTGTAAGTTGCACAAAGTAGGCCAAATTTTTCAAGGTAGAGATATATTCATATTTTGTGTAATTTCTCACTCAGCAACTTGGATTTAAGCTCTAACATGATTTGTGCCAGAACTGTTCCAGTCCCAAGGCATTGGCTCGCTTGAGTCCTGACTTCAAAATTCCCTGCCTCTGCTGGGCCAGGAGTGTCTCTGTCCATGCTATGAGCTTGTGTCAGTTCTTTATTCAATCAGCTTAAAGTCAGGCTATTTCAAGTATCCTCACTGGATCTCACAGGCCATTTGTGCTGCAGCCTTTCCCACTTTCAAGCATCCTACTTGTAAACATGCTTCCTCTTCCTTTATTTATCATCACTTATCTCTCCTCACATACTATAGCTTATCAAAATTGGTGAGGAATGAAGACTTCCAGCATCACTTTATATTGCATCATCCTCCTCGTGGTACATGGTTTCTTAGAGGAAAAGTCCTAGTCCTCCACATCAATCATTTGGCAAAAGGAGATAGGGTGTGGAATGAAAGACACATAAAGTCCCTAAACCTGTACTGATTTTTGTCTCAAAAGTATTGCCACACCTTGTCTTCCTAAGAAGGAAATACAAAGGGTAGGCTGGGAACTCTGCCAAGCACCAACCTTGTAGCAGTAAATATCTGGATGAAGATTAGGAGACTGAGAAAAAAAGTGACAAACACAGTTTTATACGGACCAGTTCACTTCTGTCTTTATTCAACACACGTCCAAGCTGGACCAAGGGAATAAACTGTCCCTCTAGCTATAGGAGACATGCTGGATGTGAGAGATGTGCTTAATAGTAATGAACATGCTTAATAAATGAATGAGCAAACATACATACACTTGGGTTCGTTGACACCTTAGTACTTACGGTTTTGGTTTTGTTTGTTTCTAAAATAGTTTGTCAAGTAAATGAGCAGCATATGGAAGTCAAAGGATAGAATCAACCCTGGCCCTCAAGAAACTGTAGTGAACTACTTGGTGATACAATCCCTCCAAACCAATGACAAGGGGTCATGAAGCACAGCTGGGAATCCAGGGTGGATGTTAAAAGGCATACCAGAACCAGCTACAGCCTTTCAGCAAACCTGCTCTTAGAATGAATCTTTCAGCCTCTGAAATTAGCTGTAATCAATTATATTTGTCTCTTCATTCCACTATTGCCATTGCAAAAAACACATTGTTGGTGAATACTCAGTTTGAAATTAAGAGTTATTTTGGAAAATTAAAAACCCACACCCTTTATTATGAACTAAATTTCTCTGACCTAACACATTCAGGAAGGCATCCCTATACCCAGGCATTCAGCCTAGTCATTAACTTGCTGGTCAAATGCCTTCTGTCCCAAATCCTACTGCTACATCCTACACGATTTAGAAGCTACCTTCTTCAGTACTAAAGCTCCACTTTGGGCTGTAGAAAAGAAGGGGATGGAAAGGAAAAAAGGACTCATGATAGAACCTCCACAGTTTGCCTTTCTAGAGCCAAAGTAAAGCACATTTGTACCTGACCCAGCCAACATGCCCTGGAGTTCCATTTGTGTACACAGGGAGCTTAAGTTGCCCCAGGGATACAGACTGACTCAGTTGAGTGCTGACAGTTTTCCCAGACTTCCCCACAATTCCTTCTGTGTCTCTGTATGGCTGAACAAAGTCTTCCATTATTTGCTGGGACAGAAAACAATTGCTCTTAGTTATTCCTGTAATGATTTACACACCTTCATTTTTAGTTGTCACACTCCCATAAACAGGCCACCAAAAATAATATGTAAGCGGTCTAAGATGCTGTTCCTGTTAGATGGGGTTGAACAAAAAGCAGAGCAGCATTTAAAGGCAATTCCTTTTATAAAAGGCAAATACAGAGACTCTACAAAAATAGCAAGTATCTGAATATTCTGAAATGTATTCTGAGATGCTCCATTGTATCAATGTGTTATGAACATGCATTATGGGCATGCCTAAACTTCAGGATCACAGACAAGCCATGTACTAAGATATACTGAAGTACCATATGGGGTTTTTTTGTGAAATGCTTCTAACAGCCACTTATAGTCTAGTACTCTATACTATAAAATCTTTAAGGATTAGAACACCTGGGATTCACTGTAAACAAATGGCAAAGAGAATTTCTTTAAAAACTGTAATACTATCCATAGAATCTGAAGAAAGTGATGCCTTTATAGATATTTGTGCTCACCTTTACAGTTGTATTTTTGTATTTTCTGTGTAACATGACACTCAAGGTACTTAGCAATAATAATTGGCTTTGCCTTGCTTTTTCTCAGAATAGTGCTTTAATTACTGATAAGTGTAGTCCTCTCCATCTAATTCTACTTCCTTAGGCCCTATTTGCTTTCTAAACTGTTGCCAGACACTGTGACAAAGGTTTCAAATTTCTGTCTCTTCTCACTCCAGGCTAATTCACATGATTAGTGAATTTAGGTATTGTATTTTTATCAATTTTACTTTGTTCTTATCAATTCTATTTTTTTCTCTACTGAATGGCACAACTTGCTTGATGCCCTACCTGCACTTTTCTTGTGCTTCCCTTGTGTTGATCAGCACATCCATGTTCACATCACCTATTTCTTCTCTTCCAGTTTTATGGGGCAAACTTTTCTTTTAGAGAGTAAGAGACTCAAAGATTTGATATGGAAAGAGGCTTCACTCAGTCACATAAAATCCTGTAGAGAGATTACAGACATTTAAGCTGAATCATTCTCAGCAGTACTAGGCAGTAGACAAGAAGAGCAATAAGAATGAGGTTGGAAAAAAAATAGTTTCTCGAAGCAGTCAACATAAAATCTATTCAGCCATTTTACATTTGCAAATCAGCAAAAAAATTCCTTTTATAAACACATGATTAAAGTTAATTCTGAAACATATAACTTTTAGAAGAATCAGGTCTGTGAACATAATCTCTCTCTCAATTATTGCTTTTTTTTCCCTTGTAAAGCTTTAGTAGGGACTGTCTAGCTATTTTGAAGAACAGACAGGATGAGAATAACACACATTTATCATTATCAAAAATAGTAAGAAATCATTTTTGAACAGTGCAAGTACTGAACAAGCAGGGGTAGGAAGCTGGAGTATGTCAGCAGAAGAGAAAATGTTTTGAAAGTCCCAAGAAAACTGTTTAGCATTTGATAAAATAAAATGTCACATAACAGGACAGAGAAATCTCATTTCCTAAAACCCATGTGTATAGATGACTGTCTCACAGCTCCAGACAGTCTAACAAATGTAGAACCAATGCAACCAAAAATCCATTTCAGACTTACATGCTCAAGCTCAGCTGTTCATTATGCTGCTAAATGTGGGCTGTTCTTTGAGGGCTGTAGATCTGCTTGAACCATTTCTCCCAACCAGTCCAGTTGTGAAGCTTGTTCCTTCATTTTTTCATCTGCTCCTGACAAATGGGAGAGAAGTTCTAAGTGAGTCTTCCCACTGTCAACCTGGTATGTGTAACCAAAACCCCAGAGCATTAACTCTGAACCCCAGACTACTGAACTTTTCCTCAGTGGTATTGACTGAGATTTGTCTACTGCCACTCCCTTACACAGTTGTGACTGTTTATCTTCCTGACCACACAGGCACCTCATTTTAGGAAAGCTGCACAAATCACAGCTCTCTGCAGTCTGAACTAGTTCAGCTGGAACTGAGGTCAGTGTGAGGTCCTGTTTAAAAAGCTTTCAGTCCTAGATCACTTACAAAATTACATAATTTCTCTCTGCACAAATTCCACAGCTCTTCCATGTTTCAAAACTGAAACTGTTCTGATGGTTTGATTGAATCAGGAAGATAAATGCACACACTAACAGAAAGTTGTATCCCATTAACTCCTTGGGATTTCAATGAAATTTAGGAGCTGGTGAGCAATGGTAGTGCTTTGTTAGAGTGCAGTAGTACAAAAGGCTCTATTAACAATAATAATACACTTTTACAGCATGTTTTATCCAACAGTCTCAGAGATCATTACAAACATTAATTGAGCCTAACTATAGCCTGTAATGAATTAGCATTATTATGCTAATTTTATGGATGGAAAGAGAAAAAGGCAGAGAGGTTAAATGATTCACTCAGGAACCCATAACCACGTGCTCAAGTGGGTTATCCCAACCAAGAATTGCTGACAGACAAATGCAAGTGAGATGTCAGATACAAACATTATAAAAGGCTTCCAAAACCATGCCATAATTGCTCTGAGGAAGTGCTCACCAGCAAGGAAATAGTGTTACTGTGGGCTTACAGCAGGTAATTTTCTTTCATTTCTTCTTTTATTTTGAAATTCTCTCTGGACCTTTGCAAGATCATTCATAAGCACCAAGAATTTCTTACTGGTTATGTTGGTTTACCCAGATACATACCTAAAAGTGGGAGGATATTTTAAATAATGGCCATGAGGCCTGAATCACTCATCTGTGTTACTCACATCAGTTATAACTTCCAAGAAGAGGACAACATGACTGCATCCACTTTTCTTTAAAACATCAAACTGGATATAGAAAAGAGGAAAAAACAGTTAAAATAATAAATAGTCTCTCCAAGAACCATTCCAATCTCCTTCAATATTTTCAGCTCTTAAAAAAAAAACAAACACCAAACAACAAACATTTAAAAGCTGGTTTGGACTCCTTTCCTTATTGAATATCCTGGAAAACACTTAATCTGGCACTCATTAAGCTTAGTCTGTTTTAATATAGCTCACAACAAGAGGTATAACAGGTGCATCTTTACCAAGCATCAGGGACTCTATTCCAGACAAAAATAATCCTTAGCCTTTCTTCCACCCTTTGTACCATTCATCACTTGCTCCTTACTTACACTGGCAGTTTGTTTCATGTGCCTGCTTGGTTTTACTACCCTTTAGACTGCTTTTTCAATCATTCCTAATATGTCCATGATGTTTGATAAATTTTGGAACTTCGTAAGTTTCTAGAATACCACAATCTTTATGCAAATGTATCTTTTTAGTCTCAAAACAAATACTTTTAATTAAGTCCTCATTATTAATGGCAGAAGAAAGCAAATGTTCTTTTATGAATATCCAACAACAAGTAACAAGAAATTAGTGAAATGTATTTTTCCTCTACAACATACAAAATAAATTCTCGATTATTACCATTTTCTCCTTCATTAATCTTCTTAAAGGTTTCTTACCTGCTGATGTTGAAGATGCCTTTTATTTGCTGGGCAGTTCTGGCTTTATCAGTTTCTATGAAAACTTTTCCTTCTTCCTCATTAAATAAAAGTTAAATTAGCATAACATAGGAGCTGGACACTACAGACATAAGCAAATCCAGACTAATTAACTGCAGTACAAGCTTATTCTCCATTTCCAGCTAACCACCATTTTCCCTGTTAGCAGTATGGTCAACAGTGAGAGCTTTCTCTTGGAGATTTCACTTAGTGTCTTAAGACTTTGCTCAGTTAACATCTTCTGAACACTGTTGGTTCAGGTATAGCAGTTAAGATATTACTTCCATGCTGGTTTTGACAGAAGAGGACATTTGGAAAGAACAATCAAAATGCTGGGCAGTAGAAAACTCCCAAAACCCCAATCAGTACTAAATGGGCTCATCATCAAACAACTGAGTGGGCAGAGCCAGGCGCAGAACACTTCAGTTTTGACCATCTCCTCGTTCACTATGAACTGAAAGTAAACCCTGTGACCAGCACCTTTGGGTCTACATAAATGTTTTTGCTGCTTTGTTTAATAAAGGCCTAAATAAGCACAGCTCCGTCTGCATTGCCAGCTGCAGGATGTAAGTGCAGCAGCACCTTCCTGCCTGAGCTAGTTTGGGCAGTGACAGAAAGGAAGACACGTCATCATCGCTCACTTCAGCCTAGGCCAGTCACAAGAATTCCCAAGATCCCAGATAGACCCCTAACCTTGGTGATCTTCCAGACTTCCACAAACACTTGAGGCTGAAGATGCGTCAGCCAGTCTTCTCAACACAAGTTGCTTGTTCCTTCCTCAGGTAACAGGGTCAATCCATTCTTTCAAGAATTAACTGCATTACTTTTCTTAGTCCTGGTTCACTGCCTTGCTGCACAAACACTTGTGCTGGCACAAGGAAGAAGGGTTGGAACATATACCTGTGGCTGGGGAGGTGGTGTGACTCCCTCTTTTGGGAGGTGGTGGAAGAACTAACACCACCTTCATTGTTCCTGCTACCTCTTAACACAGTCTTGTAATTAGTTTAAACTGGTAGGAGCCAGTCAGCGATGACACTGCTCCCAGTGCCAGGTCCTTGTCAGGGCCGGCTGCTCCCCAGGGACAGGGAGATATATCACAGGAAGCAGAGCAGATGGCTCACCAGACACCATCCTACTGTCCTAAAATAAGGGAGCAGGGCAGGCTAGGGACAGTAGCCAGGGCCAAACTAGGTCATCAAGCAAGCTCGTGGCAATGAGGCAGGTCCAAGGTCAGGCTGAGCAGTCAGTCTGCAGGTCAGGGTCAGACACAGGTGGGTCTGTGATGCCAGAGCAGGGCTGAGGTCAAGCAGGAAGCAGCCTGGCCTTGTGACCACTAGCCAGGACCATAGTGACAGGAGAGAGAAAAGATCAGGCTGCAAAGTCAGTCCACAGGTCTGAGGCCAGAACAGTCTACAATGACCCAGATCAACAGGCACAACCTACAGACAGGCACAGGTATGGCTGTGGCAGAAATAGGTACAGTTGAACTTAAATAGAGCCTGTGGGCCCATGGGCAGGGGTGTGGGGGAGGCAAATGAAGGCTTATTAGTGCCATTATGGCCTTGACAGTCCTACTCTTTCCCCTTCCTTGTGTCCTGTTCCTCCCACCCTCCTTAAGCCTTAGTGCTTGTGAGGCTGCATGAGGAGCCAGATCAGTGAAGTGCAAAAACTAACTGTCTTTTGGTAAGGTTATTTCTGGTTGTCATAGTGAGCTTATTCATCTCCCTACACTGCAGTATGAACACTAGAACTGGAGGTGTGGAGGCAGCTGGAACATGTGGCTCAGGGCTGAGAATCAATAGATGGTGGCAGATGTGGCAGTGTGGTCCAAATGGGGACTATGCCACTTGTGAAACTGTACTCAGTCTTCTGGAATTTCACACTGCAATCACCTCCTAATTTAAGAGCAGGTGTGTTATTGCAAGTGTCACTGCTCACAAACATCATTATGGAATTGATTCTGTTAGTTAATTTAATTTTTTATTTATATAGCTCTACTAGACGATCTACATGCAGCTGGACTAGATGGTTGTTATGGGTCCCTCCCAACTGAAGTATTCTATTCTACAGACACAGCTGTGGGTGTACTTGTATTTGTCTAAAAGTGCTAGAGAACACTCACTGTCTCTAAGAGCATAGTCTGGAGAAGAAACATTAAAATAAAGGAGAACCATTCCCAAGGAAGAAGAAAGGGAAAAGAAAACAATGTATTTTTTTTAAAATCAGAGCTTGTTTTTTCTTTCCACCCTCCGTGTAATAACCCAGCAAGGGAATGCAAATTAACATTCATGGGTTTTTTAAACAATAGCCTTTGTGTTCTGAACCACACTGACAAAGCAGAACAATCCAAGCAAAACATGATCACAAAATCTTTTGCCAGCAATGTGCTAGCCAGTTTTGTTGCAAACATCTAAAGCTGCAAGGGAATCTGTTTTGGAAAGTAATAAAGTAAGTGTAGCTTCTTTTTACTCAGCTGAAAATCTATTTAATTTTTTTCTCAAGCTGAATTTCAAACTGTTACATCACTGCAAATTCCATTAAGTCAGTATGGTCCTAGGCTCTAGGCCCAGGAAGCCAGGCTGAATGTATACCAGCAAGGGCAGAACTCGTTTAAAAATTAAGCAAAAATCACCCTGCTCCACTGTCAGAGACCTGACTACTCACTGTGCTTGCAAATACAGAGAACAGGATGTATCACCAACAACTATTGCCTTTTGGTTTGAAGACGCTGAGAGAGAATACTCGTGATATACATGGTGCCAGCTTGACTTCCAAGTGGAAACACCAAAAGTTAAAAATACATGTAAAAGCATGCTTTCTCCTGAGAAATCTAAAATTTGAAAAACTAATTCCATGATTGCAGTTATTGCTGGCAGATGTCTGCTCCTGTGGAAGAGAACTTACCTGCTGCTCTGTTAAACTGCTGTGTAGCCTCTATTTAGACCAAATCACTGTTTCCAATCCAAATGTGTAAAATCTCCCAACCTATCTTTACACGTGGGCAGAACCACACTGCCTAAGAGACCTTCCTGGAACTAGTGTTGAAAAGATTTGCAGGATGGTAGAACATTTGTAGTGAAGGTGTTGTGAATGAGTGGTCTCTTGGTATGTTGGCAATATAGTATAGCAAACTTGAGAGTTCACTGGCTCTGAGAGATTGTCCCACTCAGAGAAGAGGACAGAAAAATACTAGTGGGATGTCAGATACATCACAGTCCACTGTGGTCCAGGAGAGCTCAAAGTGTCTCACTTAGGACCATTGTTTATGGGATCTCAGGAGAGTTGCCTTTAGTCATAGTAATTTTCCATCCTGGTTGCAATTAGGGTCAGCAATTTTCTTTAAAAGTTTGATAACAAAAATGTTGTTCCACTCAAGTTGTTATTTTAGCAAGACAAGTTAAGTTTCCAAGGCTGTTCATTAAAAACCAGGAGCTTGTTAGCCAACGTAAGCTCCTGGAAGCAGTGTTTCTGGTAAGGTCAAGAGGACCTTAGTCCAGGTGCTGTTCATCAAGGCCGAGGCCTAACAAGCATTTCTGAGATCAGAGCGTGGCCCAAGGAGGGGGGGAGGATGCACTGCCACAGAAGGCAAGCTTGAAGATACGCTCCAAGGTGTGTCTGTCTACATCCTCTGAAATGATAACCATCAACAGCTGTCACCACTCTGAAATCCTCTGTGTAAAGCACAGAAGATATCCTCTGCATTAGCAGTGGAGAATATATGAATATCATAGCCAGCAGTAACAATCATAAGTCAGTGAAGGGAAAAGGATCACCACAAGGACAATTGGTTTCTACGTGTCTTTCTTCCACACAGCATGTGGTTCTCAGCCATCTCTAGGCTGTGGTTACTCACTGTGGGTAAGCAGGTTGGCTGCTGCTGCTGCTGCTGCTGTGTGAGGTTCTCTGCCGCTATAAAATGGATCAATGCAACTGGACAAGTGCATAGGAAGAGCAGGGACAAAACAGCATACTGTGCATTATGCATTTAAAGCATAAAACCACAATAAAGCAAAAGTAGCAATTTTAGAACTCTCATAAGGGATAAGGGGAAAAAGTCAGAAATTATTAACAGCCCTCATGAGTTCTTGCCTACTTGACAAGGATTCCACTGGCATTACCTCTTACTTTGAAAAAGTACCCCTTACTTTGAAAAAAGGATTCGATGATTCTGGAATGTTTAGCATCTTGTTAAATATAACATGCTGAGTATATTTGTTTGAAAAGGTCTGTGGTTGCCTTAGCTTGTGATCTCTAATCACCTTACTATGATTAAACTGCATAAAATCTGGTATTATCTAAACGTTTATCAACTGGAATTTAACTGCAAACTCTGCCTTTAAAAGATACCGACATTAGTATGGTTATAACAGCCACCATAAATCTGCATTAATGATCTACTCCCAGGGCTGTAACCCTAAAGAAGCCATAGAAAGAGAAAACTGAGAACTGTTTCCTGGTATACAGGACCTAAGACCCTTTGCCAGGGCAATAAGTGCTTGGGAACAAGACACTCAGAAGAGAGACCCCCTCAATCATTCACTTTTGTTACCAAAATTCTGTAGAGACAAGAGTTTCCACCAGTGTTCAGGTTTCAGTTTGCAGTTATTCTAAATCTGGGCCTGCATTTGTAGTGCAGTTAAGTGATACTCAGACCAATTCATGCTGTGTTACTCCAGCCTTCACACGACAGCACTTTTTTCCATCTGTCAGCTCGGACTTTCCCCACCTCCCTGCAGCAGGACTCTTCTCATCTTCTCTCTCCTCCCCTGCTTCAACACTGTGCATAGCAGCGTGAAATATGAAAAGCAGCAGGATTTCAATTTATTTATAGTGGGAAAAAAATTAGTAATTAAAAGCCACATATTTGTTGTTTTATTTTCTATTATTTGTCTGAATTAACGTTTAGCTTCCCTTGCTAATATGGATCCTATGGTATTACATAGTTTGTTCTCATATTTTTACATAGCATTCAGTGATGTTGAAATGTGTACCTCTCTAGAAGGCCTGTTCAGTAGGTGTGAATGTACTCTTCAGAGTTCCTGTGTTGTTTTTGACATCCTGTGACGTTTCCTTCACTGCACTCTGGGTTTAAACAAGCGCGATCCCGGCGCGGGCTCAAAGGCAGCCCAGCCCAGCCCAGCCCAAAACCCCGTGGTGGCCGCTCCAGGCACAGGCAGCACCAGCCTCCCAGTCTGGCTCAGCTTGCACACAAACCTCAGGCCATTTCTTTTTGCCAAGTCATTACCGGGATACCATTCTCTCCTTATGCTATACTGCGAGGCAGGAAACTTCTTTCCCCCTCTCATACCTAACATTCAGGGCTCATTCCAGCTGGGAAAGTGGAACTCGTTATCAGCTGGCTTTAGTTTTCAGTCCCTGGGCTGTACTTATGACAGTATTAAGCTAAAAGAAAGGCCAAGGTGAAAACAGCTAATCTGCTGCCTGATCACGGAAGAGACTGGCAAGTGGTTGGGCTCATACTTCCTCATTTTTTTTGTACTTTAGGTTACAGTGGAGGATCTCATTGGCTCATCTAAACTCACTGCTAAACAAGCAGTCTTTTTCTCCTCCTTTTTCATCTGCTTGTTGGATCTGCAAAAGTAAGACCTTATACACAAGGCCACTACTTTCAAATTTAAATGTCACAAGTTAAGCATGTCAATATGTAGTGAATGATACAGTAATGCAGCAGTTACTGAAACTTTATCCTGAAGTACAGTGCAACTTTTTTTCCCCTCATCATAGTATCACGGGACAGGATTTGGGATCCTATTACTAGGAAGAGTATTAGCATTTATTTGAAAATGATTTTTAGCTTCAGAGATATATATCAAAGCATCAGGATATGCTTTACCCTGAAAGGTTAAAAGGCAAGTGAACACCAGATTCACTTCCCTTTAGTTCTATAATAATTTAAATACTGACAGTTCATTCATTTTATGAATGGGTCTCTCAGGGTTGACAATGCTGGAAAAATTTTCAACAAAAAATTAGTCTAGTTCTTCAGATTTCTGTGTCTAGGTAGCTTCTCTAAATATAAAACCTCAAAGATTTAATTAGCTTTACTTCACTCCAGAAGGCATCCTCTAGACTTTCCAGGGCATACAGTGAATGTGGGGAAGCAAGAGGTAAAAAGATATTCATGTCCTTCCCTCAAGTACAGTTTTAGAGGTCTTAAAAGAACAATGTATCAGCATGGTTAGGTCAAGAACTCATTGCTTTAAATAAATAAACAAAAAGATTTTGTGTTCCTACTTTTTGACATATTTCAGAATTCAACAGTAAAAGGGAAAAAAATCACAAAAAAATGGTAGCTCGCTAAAATCTTAATAAAACTTAATTGTTCTAAATGTAACGAGTAAAGACAAAATAGTGTGCATATTTTCAGATATTAAAAACAGTTCTGAAACTTGGTTCTGCAAGTTGATTTTGCATTTGGAAAGGCTGTAATTGGAACTTACTCTACTGCTGTTATTTTCCTATCTAACAGTGGTTACCTTCAGATGGATTCCATCATATTCTCTATAATCATCATTTTTACTACAGCCCAGTGAAAGTAGGTTTTCATTTCTTTTAAAATAAATCCTGGTTTAGATCTCCTTTGGCAAACCTGCAGCATTCCCAGATGGCAGCTCATACTCCTCCTGCTGCTAGATCTTGTTTCATAGTAAGCTTCATAGTAGTAGGGTTATAATAATAAGGATATGAAAATTGTTAAAGGAGTCAACCAGTACAACTTCCTTTAAGTTCCAGCCAGTGCCATAAAAACACTTTGTGCAGGATATCCAAGTCTTTCTTTCTTCTTTATTTTACAGTGCTGACGATCATAATTTTTAGAAGGTGGAAGAGTTAGAGTTTTAGATACAGGATCAGTCACTCAATAAACTAAATAGCTGCCGTGTCAATAGAGTTGCCATGTGGTAAGTGCCTGTTGAATAACTTGGTTTGCAGCTCTTTGTTTCTCTGACCATCAACCGTAGGTTTAAAATATAGTGCAAATAATAAAATAAGAAAAACTGTAAAACAGTGTTTTCAGGGTGTCTTCCAACAGCTGTTATCAGAAGTAGCAGAAGATGCAAATTCATTTGCAGTCCATGAATAATAATAGTTTTTCTGACCTTTTTGTTTGACTTATTTAAATGGCCATCATGTTTTTCTTCTCTGCAGAAGAGGCAGTAGTTAATTACAGTGATGGTTATAAGAACTACAATTAACACAATTCCAGCTGTTCTGACAAAAGTAGCTCCAGGCAAGGTTGGCTATGAGGTTCTGTTTTAAATACCACTTGCTCCTTGTACTCCAAAGATTATCCAGATTACAAATTGTCGAGTTCTCACATCACGTACTTGTACTGTATAACAGACAGCACCAGGGTCACAGAAGAGAAAACAGAGGGGGTGATGGCACAGGAGGGAAATAAACTTGTAATGCAATCACCCTAATGGCTAAAATATATCAACCTCCAAACCCACAACTCTAGAATCTTGCACAAGTACTACATTTATTAGAAAAATAAGGTACATTGCTGATAGTATGTATCTGGCACTTAGTATGACATAATCTGCTCTATATGTCAAATATATAAACAGATGTCAGTTCTGAGGAGTATTTAAGATAAAATTTTAGTCAGCAGGATATGATTTTCATTTAAACATAAATTTACTTTGCCAATGGTCACTAGCAACTTTAAAAAAACCCCACATATAAAAAATATGTAAGTATAAATGTTATGTGCACAGAGTCTTTGAAACTGTTCTGTTGTAAGCATCAGTTCTCCACAGAAGTTTAGCTGTCTCAGAGCCTTGTATTTCTGCTATTTCAGTGTCTCCCCAACCTCTAATATTCTGTTAACTGTATATAAATGGATAATCTTTTAAATGCAGTCTTAAATGCTGGGTTTCCTTGAGGTAACTTGCAATTTATTCTGTATATGATATTCAGACATCTTTAATAGATGCTCCCTGCATTTAACCAAAGTATACACTACTGAGAAGACTGAATTTAATAAATTGAGAACCAAGACAAGCACTCAAAGCCAGGTATTTCAGAGGCAACAAAAATTCTGCAAATGAACTAAGGAGTCTCAGCTTTGTCTGTGTGACCATCAGTTAAGAAAGTACGTATGTACACAGATACCACAGTTTAAGCACTTCCAAAGCAGTTGGGTAGTTTCAGAGCATAAGTCCTGTTTTTGGAAGTCACACAACAACTTTGAGGGGAGCTTTCACTTTGCCCATGGCTACTGTCACTCAGCTGTCAGCCATAGGCTCACTACTGACAAGCAGGTTTCCAGGCTGCTTCTGAAAGTGCAGCTGTAAAATTAAGCACTTTATTAGAAATTGTTAGCCATAGAATTAATGTATTGCAGACTAAGCATTTTAAAAGGAGAGTGTTAGCCACAGAACTCATGTATTTTAGTAAGGTTGGAAGTTCTCAAGGGCAAGTTTATAATTTCTTGTAAAGATTTGTTACAGGCAAGAATTTCGATAAAACAGAGACGGATGGTTGCACCTGTGGAGAGGCTGATAAAAGTGAGAAAGAAGATGAAACAGCCCCGACAAGACTGGGTTTAGGCCTTGAACCAGGTCCAGAAGGCAGGAAACCGCGCCAGTACCAAGGAGTCAAGAAAAACACAAGCGATTTGAGGGGGGCATACTGTGAGGGAGAATGGGGTGGGACAGATGAGGTAATCTTTGAATCTTTAGTTAGAAAGTTGTATAAATTTATGAAACCCATGTGATTCAGGGTGCATCCTTTGGGATTTTTTCCAAAGCACCTGGCGCCGCAGTAAACGTGTGTGCTTTTTGGCTTTCTGTACTCAAAATGAGTCTAGAGAGTTCCTGCTCTGACTTTTCAGCATCAAGAGCACAATGGCCTCATTCCTATTACAACTAAGACCAGCCTGTGCTTGGTTGTTAGTGAACAATAAGCCATAACATAGGCCCTGCATAGAGTTTCTGACTTGACAAAGCTGCATGGCAAGATTTGACATAATTCACCTGCAGTTATCTTCTTCAAGAATACTTCTGAACACAGATAGACACGTATGGGGCAGAGTCAGCATCTCCTTCCTGACTCTGCAAGCTCACAAAAGTGACACACAGTCTCCATAGATACACGTGGCCTGTGGGCACTTGGAGAAGAGATAAGCATTTAAAACAATGACACATGCTGCAAAAAGCCTGGGGGAAAACACAGAGCACGGGAAGTTTATTTTGATGATTGTATCAGGTGAGACATTGCATATGTACTAGCTTTTCACAAAGAAGAGAAACATTGACGTTCTTCTTTTATTTAAGCAAAAGGGAAGGCAGTGGCCAGTGACTACAGCTTCCCTCCCAGGGGGCTGACTCACCACTTCCTGTCACCCTGTTAAAACTAAGGCATCACTTCAGTTACAGCTCCAGAGCTTCAAACTACTCCACACAGCCCAGCTTCTGTTTTTACTGGAGCTCTGTGCAGTCACACAGCTTCAGTTCAGCACTGTCAATACTGGTGGCTGGAGCTATTTTTAAAAGGCTCTGCATTGTCACAAATCAGCCTCCTGGTCTAATCTGTTTAGAAAATGGTGCATTTAGTTCCTTCATCCATATATATATGTATAAATGTATATATATGCAGCAGGCACTCAACCTTCCATTTGTTGTGTAGAATGATGAACTCATTGAAGGTATGCACTAAATAAGCAGAAAACTGCTATTGTTTTTGTTAGATTACTCAGAATACACATGGTAGAATTAAACTACTGACCCCTGTGGTTGTCAGGGGCCCTAGAAAGTCAACTTCATATGTGCATAAATAAGGAATGCTTTGCTTAGTCATTCGTCTGTCAGTTGGTCATTTCCTATGTACGGGCAAAAGAAAACAGTGGTTAAAGGGTCTTCTCTGCAGTTTAGATCTCTATGCTGATTTACGTTAGTCTGCAGGCATGGGGCCTGTTTGCACAAGTCTTTACCCTCAACACACAGAAATCTTCATCTTGCAGATTTTCCAATATTACAAAAGCTTAAAGAATGATAACACTGAATTTGATAAGAAATGAAACCTATTTGTGCATCAGCAATGTTTATACATGAAGTTAAAGCTTCTGTTTAAAAGCACCACAGATTTAATTTGACTTTTTAATTAGACTATCTACAAAAGTAAAACTCTTTCATTTTGGGACTTAAGCAAAATAATAAACCCATTATATATGTTAGTTGTATTATTTCAGGCACTACCAATGGGCATTACACTGATAAATAAATTAATAAAGATTTAAAGGAAATTAAAATCAGATTACCACTCTACCCTGTCTTATCCTTTCTTCTATAATTGCTACATTCATTGACTTTCAAGACTCCATACTAATTTTGACTAAGCATATTTGGAAATATTTAATAATCTGAAAGTGATGTTTAGTCACTGCAGAAACAAAAAGATTTAGAATACTTATATATTTAGCATCTGAAGTGGTCTGGTAATGCAAACCAAAAGGAATACACACCCAGCAGAAGCAAACTCCACCCTCTCAAGAGGGGCAGTCCAGTCTGACATTCAGGACCCCTTATGCTCTTGCTGCTCAGCCTGTATGGTGAAGTGTCCATATCTCAGGAGCCTGAGGTGGTTCTTCCTGCAGCCAGGAATGCTGCAGCCAGGAATGCTGCTGTGTGACATGAGAAGGAGCTCCCCTTTCCACAGTGGGGGCAGTTGTGCCAGCAGTGACTCTGCACTGTCTGCTGACAGTACCCAGGGGGGTTCACCTACCTAAAAAGAGGCAGCTATGGAGTGTCACACATTTCAACCACTTTGTGCCCCAGAAATATGCATCTCCTTATTCTGACAGCCCCATTGTATCCGACAGGCCCCATATGGATGTCTTGGGCAACTCAGGGTGGTTTTTTTTTAAAGACACTGAAGCCTCTATTTAGGAAACCGAAGTTCATCCCAAATAGCACTGTATGAGCAGCTCTGATTCTGGCCTGATTCTGATTGTAATCCTGGTACGGGAGAGCCTTCAAACAAGGAAAAATGTGGATTACAATGTAAGATCCAGGAAGGCATCACTTGCTAACAGGTCAGACTGATGTTCAGATAAGGAACTTCAAAACTGTCTGGAATGTCACAAAGCTGACTGCATCTAATCATATTGCACATTTGCAATATGCCTGTTGACTGTTCTGCCATGTATGAGATACAGTACCAACACACCAGCAGGAACAACATCTTGTGGCAAGACAGGACTAATACAACCACTACATTGTTTAAAAACAATTTTCTCTCTACAGTGCAAAAGTGCCTTATTTACTTAAATCTTGATGACATATTTCCTCCCAGAACTATTATATATGTACCCCAAATGTTCTGTTAGTTATGATCTAAACTCTTGATACCTAGGGGTTTTTTTGTTTCCTCTTGCCTGGGACCACTATGATCCTTCTCATATCTCACAACAAAGGAAACCAAGCTGCCTAGAAGGATACCATCTGATTTCTTTACTGTGCCTAGATGCAAAAAACTACCACAGACCAAAGTACATGATGCCAGAAAATGATGTATAATTTTAGCTAAAATAATGGACTCTCTTCCACTGAAGCCAAAGGGTACTGCTGGTTTCAATGGGACAGGACTGGCTTGAGATGGAAGTGTGGGAATTGATGCTGAATGCTTTCCAGTTTGTGTTGCAGTTTTATTCAGACTCATGAGAAAGAATGTTGTTAGCTATAGATAAAATGTTTAGAAGATGGGACACATTCAAAAGTGTTTTGGTTTTGTACCAATGATCTATTCCAAAATTTAAGAAATATCATTTGAAGAAGGTTCACAATACAAATGGAGTATAGGAATATGGTGAACTTAAATTATGAGAATGATGAACTAAATATAATTCAGAAGTAGGAAAATTTTATAAGTTTGAACTTACTGAGGCAATAAAGACATATATGACTCAAATCTTAGGGAGGAGACTGCCTGAAGTCTCTTATTAAGAGTAATCTTCAAATATATCTTGCAGAGTTTAAGTATAAAAGCATATTTCTCAGAAATAGTTTTTTTTACTACTGAGATAAATAATCTGTGGTATTCCCATTCTTTTGATGTTTAGCCTACTGGGTATAGTTTCATTCTTTGAGTGTAACATAAACTGTAGTCTTAAATTCATCTCTTTATTGATAGGAATTTTATGTGGGGAATAACCAGACTTCTAGTTGGAAAACATGAATTTAAAAGAAAGATAGCCATTTCAACAGTACACTAATGCCTACCAACACCTGATAATTAAAGGATAGTAATTTGACTGTATATTCAAAAAAGGTTAACCCACCTTGTATTTTTTCTCTGTTGAAACTGGAGTAGTTCATGCATCTGTTTCCTTCTCCGTGTTGTTAAAATACTGCTCCTTGTAAAAGAAGAAGCAAAAGAAGCAAGAGAAATTAAAGAGAAGCTAAAATAAAGAAGTCACTTTAAAACCAAAATGTCTAGGATGTCATTACTTATTTAGAATGTGAGTCCTTCTTGAGGCATTTACAATTTTTTTATGCCACCACAGACTCAAGAAAGTAATAAGAGATACAAATATTTAATAAATACAATAACCTCACAGCTATCATAGATTTAATGTGGCCTAAAATTTTAGAGAAACAAAGTAACAAAACTTGGATCCTCTTACTTATAATGCAAATCTCCTAATTAATTAGTTGTGTTAAGGAGAATACCTGCTAATAGCCTAAGACATATTGTATACAATTTAGCTGCTCTGATTCACAGCAAAGGGAACATATACCATCACTGTCTTTTTTTTTGTTGTTGTTATTTGGGGAGGACATTTGATCACTCTGTCAATATTCCTTGAGTTCCCAATGTTTTCTAGCATTCCTCTCTGAAAACCTCACAAAAATCTTTCTTCCACCCAGGTAGAATAGGAAAAAAAAAGAGCTTTTGATATGTTTCTTATGCCACGAATTATATAAACTATTTAATTGCATGTAGTTCACCTCACCTGTCCCTTCAGCCAACTTAAACAGCTCAAAGACAAGACTTCAAAGCTGTTTCAAAATTTTCTAAGAAATGTCTAAAAATATTTTAGAAATAACTCCTCCTTAATAATGGAATATTAAAAGTAATATGAGAAGGAATAGGAAATAGAATAGCCCATGGGAGATAGATTAACTGATTCTTACAAGGTCTATACTCAGTAAGGTAAGTATAGCTAAGCAAGATGAAAGGTGTGATTGAGCTCTACATCATTCTCACTGCTTATTTCTCAATTCTGCAGCTAAGACTGAATCACTGCTGTTTTTATGTAGTCCTATGGCCTTCCATTTGTCCAGGGAGGTTCAAGAGAGCATCTCCTAAATGCTGTAGAAATAAATACATATAAATAACAATTCAACTGAAAAACTAACTCACCTTTAATGAAAAATCCTTCCTGGGTCTCTCTTCATATCTTTTGAGAATCTCAAATGTACTTAGTGCATTTTAACTGTGGAAGAAAAACATAAGTGGCTTGGAAAATGTGGGTGACACAACCAGAAAACCTCCATATTTTCATCAAAATTTTGGTCCCAAGCCTTAGAATGACAATAGTCTTTTCCCCAAAGTAGATGTTTATGAAAATCCTAAATAATTAGCTGCAGCATGCCTTGCTGTGTTCAGGTTCACTACCAGCTGCAGGCTGGTATGTCATGTAGCAAACAGCAGCAAGCAGGGATGTGTGCACCAGGAATGACGAGAGCACTGGGTAAAACGTGTCTACCATCTTCTCTGACTTGCCCTCGAAAGTTCCTCCTTTGCTGTAACCAGCACAGATCTGCAGGCAGAATTTCCTTTGGCTGGTTCTTCATGCTGAGTGCACTGTGGGGCTGCCTCCATGCACAGGACCTGCTGAACCTGACCCATATGACTACAATGCACTGCATTTTGTTGATACTTCCCAGACAGGTCTTGTGACTTGAAAGGGGCTGCAACATGCTTTCAGCAAGACAACAGTGGGTTTGCCAGCTTTGGGCTTTTTTTTTTTTTGATATATAATTGTATGGAATAGGGGTAATAACATACTGTGGTTGATGGAACAAACAGAACATGTCTGAGAAGCCATATTATTGCTATCTCTGAGAAAAAAACCCACTAGGCAATATGCTGCTTATTGCCAGCAGAGCGGATGGAGGCTCTGGATCTGTCAGGTTATTGTCCAGCTGAAGACTCTCAGGGTACCAGCACTTCAAGCTGGGCTCTCGGGGTGGCAAAGACTGCAAAATTGGCGTGGAGAATTGCAGGAACACACAGCCATCTTCCAGCTAACACCCTACAAACATCAGCTTCCAAATGGTACATTAGCAACGAGAGCAACAACATGCAGGTTATGTGGGTACGTGCTGACGCAGTGAGTGGGTCTTTTCAGAGCCCAGCACATTTGGGGTGTGCTGTAATTGGGGTTTGGTAGGTGTGCAGCAAAATCAGGAAGTGCAATTTGCACCTCCTTGTGCCAGAAACCAAATGAGTCAGATCCTTAAAGCCTCAATTTTAGCTTTGCTTCTGCCTCCTCATTGTTCTGACTAATACAATGATTTCAAACCCAGCTAAGTATGTTAAAAGCCAGCTGCATGGTCTCTAGGTTAGAGCACAGCCCGGCTCATGCTGGCGTCAGAGCTAAAAGACTCCCACAGATTTCAGGGGAGCAGCTGCAGGCCACTCCAGCTAACTGTAGGCAAAATTATTAACTGCACTAAGAAAGACATAAATCAAAATACATTTAACAATACAACACACTGCACTGCTATCAAACCATCAGAAGTCATTAGCATCTCAATCTTTAGGTGTCAAATTGAAACATCTTAAAGAGGCCAGAAGTTCAGAAGGAACAAAGCAGATGAACGTAAGACTTCTAAAATATTTAAAAACTAGTAACTCATCACACCTCTCTAGAGACTTAAAGTAGGCAGCAAGTTTAAATGCAAATCTGTAAATACATGGAAAAAAATCCAGAAAAATTCTCTGTATGGTTTGGGCCCCAGATGTGCAATTGCAGGATCAGTGTCATATGTGTTCACTTGGTATGGACTTGGTCCTGAGTTGTGGGCAATAATGAAACTTGTGTCTTTCATGAGACTCTCTATATATCTATTGGCAATTTTCATAGTGTACAAATTTACATAATCCAGGCTTCTCTCCAATTTATTTAATTATTTACTATAACTAAAGTATTTCAAACCCCATTTTTATCAACATGTAGGAGGTTTTTTTCTTCTGTTTGTAAATGAACATTAATAAATGGCAAATAACACTGAGGGTGAAATTAGTTAAAATAATGTAACATTTGAAAGAGGTAGTAACAGTTTTCTTTCGCTGTGCTCTCCCACTGAAACGATGACTTGGCAATGAGTTGATAACTGTTCTTCTTTCTGACCTTCTGTAACCCAAAACCTCAGTCTGACAAATGATATTGTG